>NW_017100207.1:545260-560797 GCF_001263275.1 Habropoda laboriosa | reverse complement strand
AATGAAAAATAGAGAGGACGAGAAAGGGAGAGAGAGGAGAGAAGGTGGCGGCAGAAGGCGTCCGGCGCGAAGGAGGACGAAAAAAAGAATGCGAGTGGAAATATCGGAATCGATATTTGACCCCCGGCTGGTTGCGAGGGAAAGACGGGAAATGGAAGGAAACTCAACCAGGCTCTGGACTGGCCTTTGAAGAGCCGTAGCTACCAATGTTGCCGCCATCTTTTCGATATTTGATGGATCGAGAGAGAAAGAGAGAAATAGGGGATGGCTTGTTCCATCTGTGGCGCGATATTGAGGAGCCGAGGAAGAGGAACGAACGCGGACAAATATTCGTTCGTTGTTTGTGTAATTAACACAGCTTTCGTAGGGAGAATATTAAGGTCGCAGTCTTTTCTTAATCGAGTTTCAGATTTTTCGCGCGATTTGGTGGAGTTTAGGGAAAGCTATCAAACTGGGGTTGTGAAATTTTCGATAGTAGAATTGTGCGAATAATTCTCGGATTATATTGAATACGAATTCGGAAAATTAAGGGACATTCGATGTTCTTGAAAGTACTCAGAAACGGAGGATATGAAGTTTTGATGAAATTTATGAAAAAGGAGGATATGAAATTTTTATAAAATTTATGAAAATGGAGAATTTAAATTTTGCATCGTGTAGGTATAGTGATAGTGGGAAGTTCACGAAGTGTGCACTAATTCTCGGATAATTTTCATTGCAAATTCTGAGAATTGAAATTAAAAATGTTCAGAAGTCCACTATAAAAGAGGAGAATATTAAATTTTGACTTTCGTGTAGGTATAGTGATAGCGAGGCCGAAAATACCGAAAATTGACACTTTCCTTTCACCCGAGTTTCCGCAGGTCTTTCAATCCTTCCAAAGTGTCTGGTGTTAAAAATGGAAAAATTAGAAGCGACCGGAGAAATAACGTAGAAGGTACATGCATCACCTGGACAATTAAGAATACCTTTATCCGTGAAATTGTCAGAAACACGTTGATCTCGTTGATAATGCATCGGTCCATTATTCTATTAAGCAATGGTGATTTCTGCCCGGTGTGTTTTATCTCGCTTCGAGAATAGACTTCTCCGAAATAACGAGAGACTCTTGGCTGGTCTAATTTAATTACACTAATTGTTCGCCGAAGGGAGTAAAAAACGGTGAGAAGAAAATTCAGAGACTGAAATGATTTCGTCTGACGTGTTCTATAGCAAAAGGAGGGGGGGAATTAATGGAATTTATTTATTGAAATCGCGTGAGAAAAATATCTCCCTTGGTTTTTCTCGAAGATTACCGGAAGTTTATGGTTCCACTGGGTTCGAGACCGAAGGGTCGACCAGTGGTCGCGAATTATTCCGCGAATTACCCCATAAACCCGGAAGAATGACGTTACACCACGAACTGGAAGTATCCGACGACCAAAACAAGGCGCGACCGAAAAAAATAGAAAAGCAGTGTGAGGAAGATCGATATCTCGAAAAAACCGAGCCGTCGAACGGAAGGGAAAAGAGAAAAATGGGAAGAAGCTCGATTTAGCGGCAGAATGAACCTCGGTGGGTCGTATGGTGTACCGGTTGCCGGACTTTATGGGTTAAACTACGGGAAAGCATGAGAAGAGGAAGAAAAAGAATATTCTTTCGCCACGGGGAAAACGTTCCAACGTTACCGCGGAAAATCGTCGTGTGAAAATGAAGGAGGAAGAGGGAAATGTTGAGTTGCCGGTCGCGAACAGAGAAGATTAGGTATTATGGAGAACGCGCGAGTAATAGTATTGACCTGTGTAGACAATTTTCGGAATAATACTTTTCACACATTCGCTGGAAAGATCGAAAATTTCGGTTTATCCTTCGTTATTTAGACTGCGGAATTTTTTGGGCAGGTACGGTGGCTTTATTAGAAATATTGCTGTCGTATGAAATTGAAGTGTAAGTGTGATTTAAGTTTGAGGTTGAAATTTTATTCTGAAAAAATTCTATAATACTTTAATATGCACCAAATTTCTGAGTAGTTACATATGTGCATGTACAGTGCTCAAATTTGAAAGTAGCTAAACATTCGTCAATGCCCCACGTTTCTGATATTTCCCAGAATTGAAAATACCTAAAAATTCGACGGTGCCCTAAACTTTTGATACTTCTCAGATTTGAAAATACCTAAAAATTTGTCAGTGCCCCAAATTTCTGAGTAGTTACATATGTGCATGTACAGAGCTCAAATTTGAAAGTAGCTAAAAATTCGTCAGTGCCCCTTTCTGATAGTGTTCAGATTTAAAAATACCTAAAAATTTGTCAGTGCCTGAAATTTCTGATATTTCCCAGATTTGAAAATACCTAAAAATTCGTCAGTGCCCCAAACTTTTCATACTTCTCAGATTTGAAAATACCTAAAGATTCGTCAATGCCCCAAACTTCTCAGAAGTAACAGTTCTCAGATTTGGAAATACCTAAAAATTTGTCAGTGCCCCAAACTTTTCATACTTCTCAGATTTGAAAATACCTAAAAATTCGTCAGTGCCCCAAACTTTTCATACTTGCCAGACAATTCTACTTCAACATACCCTCAATTTCCGATCAGTCACACGCACAGTGCTCAGATTTGAAAATACCGAAAAATTCCCGAATGCCCGAAACTTCTCAGGATACGTCCCAGTAAAATTTCTTCGAGCTACCTAAAAATTCCTCATTGTCCCAAACGTCTGCTAATTCTCAGATTCGAGAGTACCTAAAAATCCGTCGCTCTTCAATCTCGATATTTTCTCTTCGACATCGAATACCCGACGATATTGACGGTATTATTGATCACGTGTGTGCCCCTTAAGGAAAAACAAAAGAACGCGAGCGTGGCAGAGAGAGAGATAGAGAGGGGGAGAGATACGGTATGGATGTTAACGTTGGCGGTGGTGGTCAGTCGTGGAAGGCAGGAGATATTTTTATAAAATTATTCGAGGCCCGAGGCGGCCTCTATCTCGCCCGGTAGTTTGATGAAAACAGGAAAAAGGGAGGAAAAGGGCGGCACTCGCGGAAATAGGGAAAAAGAGTGGAAGGGAAGCGGCGAGGGGGAGGGGTGAGAAGAGGGAACGAGGAAGAAAAAGAGAAACCGGCCACCGGGATCGATATTGAACCCCCCTCTGGAAAAAAAGAAGGGCGGGAAAGAACGAAGGTACAAAAAGGAAGAAATCGTGGCAGAGAGAACAGGGAAGAAAAGAGAGAGAATGAGAACGAGAGAGATGGGACGAAGCTTTGAGGAACGACACTGGCTGCTGGGTAAAGAAAAAGAAAAAAAGAGAAACAAGCAAGATTTTTCAATATATCCCCTGGAAATATTTATCAATCACCAAAACCAACCTACTATTTGGTTGGATTTTGCTTCCATCTTTGGAATACAACATTCTCGAAGGGTTGAGAATTATTCGGGACTCTATCTCTCAGTTTGAACTCGTTTTATAGATTGTTTAAGAAAAGACAGCCGAACCATCGTCGTCATTTATTATCTTTCAGTTAGTTATTTCTAGGTTTGCTTCTTCTTATTTTTCCATCTTGGACGTACAACGTTCTGAAAGGGTTGAGAATTATTCGGGAAGATATCTCTCAGTTTGGACTCATTATGTAGATTGTTTAAATAAAGACAGCTAATGAAACAGAAGCGCGAAACTTAAACCATCTTTCAATTAGGTATTTCTTCATTTACTTATTCTTCCATCTTCAAAATGAAACGTTCCGAAAGGGTTGAGGATGATTCGGATTAAAGAGCGGGAACTCGTTTTACAGATCACAAAATCAAAAGGCACCTAACACAAAATCTAAACCATCACCTTTATCATCTTTCCCATCTTTACAATGAAACCTTCTCAAAGGATCGACAAAGATTCCGATTAACCACCAGGAAGACATCTCAAAGACACCACAGTCCCAAAGGACGCCCAATAAAACCAAACCTCAACCAAAAACCCCACTAAAGAGAATCCAACAAAATTCCCCAAAAATATCTCTCACACCCCCTTAAAATCTCCCCACAAATAAACACCTTCCTCCCCCCTAAAAGTCCAACGTGCGTCTTCCAGACACCTCCACCGAAATCCTCGAAATCCGCCACCCAAAGAGATCCCAGAGTAAAAATTAAGAGAAACAGAAGAGAGGACACCGGTGAAAGAAGCGTAAAATATTGGACGGAGCGAAAAGAGCGAAGGTAAACGGCGAATAAAAGGATGGGAACACGAGGTGGTGGAGAGATTGCAAGAAAATTCGTCGCGTTCCCCTCCTCCAGGTTGACCGATGAGCGCAGCCCGCACGCTAGATCGAGAAATATAACTTCTTTCGGGGGCGGAGAGAGGGAGCGAGAGAGGGTGGCACGAGAGTGGTACGAACGTGAGGGGCTGAAGGAGGCGGAGGGTTGGCGAACAGAAAGAAAGAAAGAAAGAAAGAACTGCTGGAAATGACGCTCGTACGGACGTTGAGAAAAAAAGGATGGAGAAATATCAGGATCGATATTCGACCCGGAAAAAGGAGCAGCGCTGCCCGGAGTAGGTGGAGGAGGTGCACGAGGGAGAGAAGGGGGTGGATAGTGGGGGAGCGGAAGAGAAAAGTGAGAAAAAGGAAGCGGCGTGCACCCGGAGAACCCGGGGCTGCACTTTGAAGGAACGTACAATGGCGAACCGTTTTCTCTCTCTCTCCTAATATTTACAGGAACCAGCCCTTCCTTTTTTCCCAATGATAATAAACGTCAGCGAGACCCCCCCTTTTGTCTCTCTCTTTCCTTTTTTTTTAATACTTGGTTGCTCGTTTTCGTTCGCCACCTACTCGCGTTTCGAGTTAATCCTCGTCAGGGATTCTTGTTTTTCGAGTACGGGGCTGGAAGATTGGGTCTTCCGAATGGTCATTTTCGTGGGAACGCTGGAATTAAAAGTTGAGACTCCTTCATTGTTTTCTGGGATTTTTCTTGGAATTGGAACGGACCAACTGGACGTTCTCGCTGGGTTCCTTTGGTTAATGTTGTTTTCGGGTTGTAACGGCTGCTCTTTGGCCCTTTGCGCTCCTGTTTTAACGAATTTTTGCCTTCGGATATTGTACATTATACCGAAACTTAGTATTTTATAACTAATATTACGCCCAAGTACTGAAATAAAGGCAGATTACGTGGTACAAATGATTGCGGACTAACTTGACTATTCGGACCGCAAAGGGTCAAACTTGTCTAACTTCATCTTTTGCACAATAATCGAATATGTGATTTATCACGTGACGCACCAATTCCGATAATAAAACGGTGCTGTCTACATATAATACGTCAGGAAAAATGCACAGTTTGAGTATTTAATAAATACTGAAATATTAAATAGTAAAACTGAAGAAAATGCAGATATTAAGAACGGTAAGTGGAAATAATTACGAAGGATAGAACCGTGGGAAATTTTGCGAAATTTCATAAAATAATCAACAAGTGTGTGCATAACCTTGTTTAATTATTAAAGCCTTTTTACTGTCGTTTAATTAATATTGTAAGTAACTTGGAACCTATTTTTCTAGAAAAAGTTGCTATTATCGAGTTCGTTCTTTCCATTCCCGATAATTGGCCGGTTGATATTAATTCTTCCACGTTCCTCCGTCGCTTCTGCTTCACCCTCGACAGAAGTATGCACACCTTTCGTGCAAGATCACGGATCAAGCACGGAGATAATAATAAGAGGGAGAACGATTCTGTAGGAAGAAGAAGTACAAGTTTCGTTGCTACACTATTGGCTATCTACATTTTCTAAAATAACGAAGCCGTAGAAGGGAAGATCCTCCCCTGTTATCGGAAACAGTTTTTAATTAACGAAAGGAAACACGGCGCGTTGTGTACGATATTTCCCATTATTGAATTTCTATCTGTTCAATATTCTACGGGTCTGATTTGGACTTCGTATTTCGCGGAATAAGCTATCCTATAGGTAGGGTAAACCGTAAGATCGAATCCATCGATATTTCAGCGAGAATGTCTTCCAAAGTAGCCTTTCTCCTCTTCAATTCCTTCCTCTTTATTGAAATTTTCCGGAAAATAATATTGTTTCCAGTGAAAATTAGTTCGTTTCTTCCTTGGAAACTGGCTATTTCTGGAGTATTAATATTAATTTCTTATGAGATTGATCGATGAAATGTTAATAATTAAGGGACAACGCGTTCTATGCAGTGAAAATAGGATTTGCAATTTTTTACTAACATTGAAATTTCGAAAATGATTTATTTCAACTTCAGGACCGATTGAGAAAGTGGGAAAAAATATGAGTGTTCTAAAATGAAATGAAATTATTTATTTAAGTAAAGGACATTGGGAATAAATTTATAAATAAATCAGCTATTTTCAGGGACAATCTTCAGCAATTATTACATTATTATCAGCAACTCCTAACAAGGGTAGTTTCTACCCTGGCAGGTAGAAAAATAACGCTCACCTGGTTGATGCCAACAATCTCTGTCCCTCTAATATCGAAATCAACGATCCTTGATCGATCACCCAGTTCCGCAAGGGCCAGGTATTTTTTTCTCATGCGAATCGTAGTCGCGACGAATGTGAGAAGAGGCCTCGTTCAGAGATGGATTGATCGAGGTCGCGGACCTTAATTTCTTCCGGGGACAATGAGCGATGAGCCACGGTCCTGATCGACGTATTAATCTTCCTTGATCTCTCACTTCTCGCCTCTCGATTAGGAGATGCTCCGAATGTGTATTCCGACGCCTGTGCGTCGAGAAAGCTTCCGTCGTGTCGAACTTGATTCGCAGAATTTAATAAAACTTGTAAGAGACAAGTATTTAACAAAACAGCAGAGTGAAAAGTTTGAGAAACATCGGACAGCTTACGCGACACGACACCATAAACTGTGTCCTCGTGCCTCCGTGTAAGAAAAAAACCACGACAGAGATCCCGTTCCTCGATAAACGTCCAGAGGAACAGTCGTCGGGGATCGTTTAAGATTCTTGGATGCATTTTGATGCAGCAGGTGCGTAAATACCAGAGCAGCCCTGCGACAGGTGCGCTCGCGGCTGCTTACGATCCTCGGGATCGCGATTTTCTCCCGGAAAAACTGTCGATTCGTGACTGTTCCACTAGGCCAACCCTTGGATTCCTCGAGTTAACAGAAAGAAAACTCGCGACTTTTCAATGCGGAATTAATCTCTCGAGCGACACAATTCGCTGTCTTCCTTCGGTGAAAGGATCACCAAATTGTATACGCTCTTCGCGCTTTCTTTCTGTGGAAGAAGCAAAGTGGCGACCGCAGATCGCTCGGTGAGGCAGTTTACACTCGAGAAACATGGTATTTACACGCTGCATAACGAGCCATTATACGTTATCCTATAGAGGGAGAGACTGGAGAGATAGAGGGAGAGGAATATTTGAACGTTTCGAGGGGAGTTTCGTGGAAAGGCCGGGCAGTGGGGCTACTTGAAAACGTCGATGGCCCCGTATCGCAAAGACGTCATCGCGAGCATTAGAAGGCTGTACGAATCGACGTGTCGCGGCTCTCGAAAGGCAGCAGAAGATCCTCGAGGGCCCTCTCGAAGGGCCAGGGCTTCTCTTTGTGAGAATTTCACGAAACAACCGGCCCTCTGTGCGCTCGCTCTTCTCCTCCTCCTCCCCACGTTTCCTCGCTTCAGGGGAGAGGCGCACTTTTGTTGCTCGTCTACTCGAGTGCTCGATTCCGCTCGCCTCGATTCGGCCTCTGTGTTTGCCCGTTGGATTAAAACCTGTCGCGCGGTTCCTCTCCGTCGCTGTCGCTGCCCCTTCTCCGTGGAAAATCCTCCTGTAGGTGGCGGAATTGCTTCAGTTTCCGAACGGGGGGGAGCTGGGGAACTGAATTCGAGGAATGATTTGTGAAGTGAAGGAAGTTGAGATAAGTTGCGGGTGCTCTCGAGGGTGTTAAGTGCTTCTTCCTAGCCAGGAAGCGTCCTCTTGGACGATTTCGACTTCTCGCTGAACTACGATTTCCCACCAAACACACTGTCTGCGTTCTTTGAATCGAGGAAGAGTGTTTTTTGTTTATACACACTTGTTGGATGACTGAGCCAAGACAGAGAAATTTTGAGGGACTGGGGGATTCTAAGAGACTGGGAGACAGACTGAGAGATTCTGAGAGACTCGGAGACAAACTGGAAGATTCAGAGAGTCAGACAGAGAAATTCTGAGAGTCTTAGAGACAAACTGAGGTGTTCTTATAGACTGAGAGACAAACTGAGGGATTCTGAGAGACAGAGAAATTCTGAGACACTAAGAGAGCCTCAAAGACTCTAAGATACTCAAAGACAGCGACTGAGAGACACTAAAATTCCGTGAGTCCGCGAGACATACGGAGAAAAACAGGAAGAGAAGGAGAGGATACCGAATCCAAAGGGGGATGAGAGTCTCGCAGACAATTCCCCGTTTTACGTTTCCTCCATCCTGTCCCAGGCATCGACTCGTCCCGATGCACAGCAGAGGAGATCCTAGCAGGCGGGAGGGAAATAAAGGCGAGCCAGCGGTGCTGTGGGAGGGAGAGCCACCCCTTTCGAACAGGTCTCGCGGTGAGTGCGCTGCTAAAACAGCCCCTTAAAATGGTTTTACTACCGTGCACCGGGCGCAACGACGTCTAGACAGCAGGGCCGTAAAGTTTGACCTACTCACCCCCGACCACCCAGCGTCACTCGTCTCTTCATCCCTCTATCTCTATCTCTCTCGCTCTTATCGTCCCTTAACATGCCCGCGTGGACCTTGAAAACTGGGCCAAAGGGCTTTGGATGCTTCTTCCCCCGGCGTCTCTCAATTTCCATTCGGTGTTTCGAGAGCACGAGGGTGGATTCGCGTGGTCCATAGGGAGGATTCTGTCGTTCCGTATACACAGTGTCCCCTACGTAAGGATGTTCGTTGTTCTTCAAGAGAACTCTTCGAAATTTCCCAACGACACTTAGATGACACTTTACACAGGGTTGACTCTATTGAATGTAAACAGAGGGACGGTTCTTATGAATGGAGGGAATCGTTCGAATTAGCGGAGATTACCGTTCCTCTCTCCTCCTTCCCTTTCTTTGTTCGAGTTCGATTGTTTCGACAGGGTGTTCGGTTGGAAATTGAAGGTTAATGGCTGCGGGGAAACTCCACGGAGGGTGGGCGGTACTGGGAAATCGAAGAGCTAGTTGGAATATTGTATGTACATACGTACACCGGGAGTCTGTGCATTGTAATCGAACTTTTTTAATATCCTGCAGAGGGGAAATTAAACGCTTGGCAATAGCAAAAATTTTCTTCCCAATATTTACTTGCGCGGGAGTTACGTTGGAATAATATTTGTCCTGCCGTCATTCTGCAAAATTTTCCAATTTTATCCCCCACCCCCGTTTCTTCTTGTACTTGTACAACCTCCGGCGCAGAGCCAATCGGACTGTCCTGTTACGAGCATAATATTTTGGACAAATGTATCGTTCGAGGAAAAAGAGATACGGATCGAGTGGATCCGTTTTTTCGCTTCTGTTTTTACAAGAAAGTCGAGAAATAGTGTCGGTCTTCTGTCTCTTTTCCTACATTTTTCTCCCGTATTTCGACGGGGCGATTACGTATTTTGCGATAGGGTTGTTTAACGCGAAAATTTTGAGAATCGGAGAATCGTCTGACGCATCTCGGACCTTGAAAACTGGGGCAAAAGGCTGCTTTCACCCCCGTACCGCGACTGCAGAGGGTCGTAACATCGCAGGGGTGCTCGACCCTTCGAGGAATTCCACTTGGAGGCCGCGGTATTTTTATCGGAAAATGGATTACACCCCGTTCCCTTAATCCCCCTGCTTTTCCCTCCGCCATTTCTTCGGCGCGTTTGGTTATTAAAAAATTCATTCGACTGCCTCCTTTTTTCGTAAACTCACCCTCTCTTTTTGCCCCTTTTGTTTTCCTTCTCTCTTTCTCTCTCTCTCTCACGCCTCTTTTGGTTTCTCTTTTTCTTTCTCTTCCTCTCTCTCTCCTTCTCTTTTGATTTCTCTCTCGATCTCTCTCTTTCTCTTTTGATTTCTCTCTCTCTTTTTCTCTTTCACTCTTTCTCTCTCTCTCTCTCTCTCTTCCTTTTCCTCTGTTCTCTCGTTTCCCCTCTCTCTCTCTGGCTCTCTGCCGTTCGATGCAATAACGATTGTAATTCTTCCAAATATTTGCCCGACGAATGATTCCGCGATCGTGCAAGCAACGCTCGAAAAATTATTTGCTCCCCATTGATAGCGAAAAATTCATCGAGCGGATATGCAATTCTGGCATAAACGTTTTTCCTCCCCGGGCGATGATTATGTCCCTGTTTTTTTCTCCGCTCGTTTCGAACGTTTAAATAGCTGTTCTTTCTTTCCTCTCTCTTTTTTTTTACGACGAAAAGGTACGGAGATTGCTAGAATTGATTTTACTTTCCACCGCTGATTACAAAGGTAATTCATCGTGTAAGTATTCGATTCTGTCTATAGTACACTCGTAGTACTGCTCCCCTTTATGAATGAATCCTACTACGTTCATTCATCATCCGGTACAATTGTAGTGGCTTCACTGTTGAAACTGTGTCCTTGAATAAATAACCCGTTAATGAGAACACTTACTCTATAAACTTCTCTGAACCAAATTACCATGAAAAACAGCGTTTCAATGTTCACAAATTGTTATTACATATTCCACATCAAACGACGAATATTTTACCTATGAATTACATTACAAAAGTTTACCGCGAATGAATCCCTCAATTTTAATAAAGAACAAGTCCTCCATAGTATCGAAGAAACTACTTTTTCATTTATTTAACAAATCAGCTGTAGACAGACATCCTTGAACGAAATTATCACGAGAAATAGTGTTTCAATTTTCATAAATTATCATTAACACGTTAAGCGCGGCGTCAGTCCGTGGGGACTGACAGTGAACTTTTCGTTTGGGTGGCGTCGGTCCGCGGGACCGACAGTATCATATTTAAAAACTAAATGTTACGCACGTCTCCTTCTTCTTTTTCGCAACTTACGAACACTTCTTCTGTCAACTCGGATTGGTATTTCTTCGTCTGAATGCCGTGCGAGCGCATTTGTTATCTTCTGTTTATACTCTATAACCGAACAGCTCGCGAAGTGCTCGCCTCTGTGTGCCGCCTGAACGGGAAGCAGAGCGAAATCTGCTCCGCGCTCAACGTGTTAATATTTTATTTACCAATTACCAAAATTGATTCTCATAAGTCTTGCGTACTACCGAAGGAAATATTTATCAATTTATTTAACAAATCAGCAATAAATAAACTAAACTGAGAAAGACACTTTATCAAGATTTTCGTAGATTACCATTCGCTCTCATTTTTATTCAAACTACATTAATTGAGACGTGTACCGATTAATTGTAAGAAAGATAGTAGAAGGGTTGTTTGAATGGCTGACGCGACAAATTTAGGGAGAAACTAAGTCGGGCAAGGTCGGTTGCCCTGGCAGTTCCTTAACCTGCACGCCATTGACCTTCGAAACTGGGCTAAAGGGTTCTCTTTCCGCTTTGCGGAGGGTCGTAACGTCGAAGGGGGTGTTCGACCCTTGAAGGAATTTCGCTCCAGACGTCTCGGGACATTTCCATCGGATTACGATTTAAAGGGAATCTCCGTCGAAAAATTCAAATGCACCGCCACGACCACTTTTCTCCCCTCTGCTTTCGTCGTACTGTACTCTTTATATCGTTCGACAGAAGATGGAAAAATATTTTTTGCTCCGATTCGAGTCGATCATGCTCTCGTCCTATCTCGAGGTAATAAATTAAAGTATTAAATATACCCAGTACAGGTGGTGTACTTGAAATGGGAAATAAAATGTGACGAAGCTGGTACGATGGCCTTAAAATGTTTCAACCAGTTGCAATGAAAAATAAAAATATATTTATATCAGTGCTGTTCTATGGCGGAAAATATCGTTTGCAAAAAATTCTTGAGCCCACCGATGCTGCACGAGAGCACATCTTCAGAACCCTGGCTCCCCTCGGGAAAAAAAATATTATTTAAATCTCTGCCTGATAGACGTGAAAAATTCCCTCTCTCTTTCTCCTGTGTTCTGTGGGAATTATTTAACGGTTCTTCCAAAATACGCTCAGCCATGAATTACTCTCGAAATTAAAATTTTACCATTGGCAGCGTTAAAGAGCCTCTTGTGTTGTGAAGGGGACGAGAGAAATTTTGGAAATGCGGAATGCAAGGTTTCTTTCGAACGTGGAGGGAATAGGATTTTCGAGGATTTTTCTTCACATTGTCATTAAAAAGAGGAATAGAAATTTAGAAAATATTCGTCGATTTTCTTCTGATTTTTACAATTAAACGAGTTGTGAAAATAACTACTCGACCCTTTCGTCGAGTCCTACTGCGATTAAAAGACAAATAGAAATTTAAAAAATATTCGTCAATTTTTTTTCTGATTTCTATTAACACGATTGTCGAAAATATGAATTGCTTAACCCTTTCGTTAAGTCTTCTCACGATAAGAGAGAATAAAAATTTTAAAGATATTCATAAATATTAACGTAATTGTCGAATGCAATAATTACTCAACCCTTTCGTCGAGTCTTCCTGCGATTAAAGAAAATAGAAATTTAAAAAATATTCGTCAATTTTTTTCTGATTTTTATTAACACGATTGTCGAAAATATGAATTGCTTAATCCTTTCGTTAAGTCTTCTCACGATAAGAGAGAATAAAAATTTTAAAGATATTCATAAATATTAACGTAATTGTCGAATGCAATAATTACTCAACCCTTTCGTCGAGTCTTCCTGCGATTAAAGAAAATAGAAATTTAACAAGTATTCGTCAATTTTCTTCTGTCTTTCGTCAATTGTCGAAAATAATGATTGCTCGACCCTTTACGATAAAGAAAAAAAAGAAGGTATGATTTCTTTGATGACAAAGAACGAACAAACGAGTTCTCTTCGAATTTCCAGCATTAACTAGCCGATTGTCGAAACCAATAATTACTTGGCCCTTCGAACGGCGGCTCGACATAGAGCTAGCCGGCATGGAAGCTATCGTCGAGTAGAGAGCTTCACCGGGGGATATTTTGAAAAAGAGTAATTAGAGATGCGATGCTTCCACGTCCGAAGACAGGATTTTTCCTCGGCGTTCTCCCTCCGCGATTTTAATAATCTCTCTAAATTAATTATGAAACAGCCTCTGCTCCACGCTCAACGCCATTCGCCGTGTAACGAGCCTCGGGGAAAATAGGGCCCTGAAAAGGGCTTCGCCAGCCGTCGTCGTTTTCTCTACAGGGAAACGAAACTCGAGAACTTTCGCCCTTGAGATTATACAAGCCGGAAAACTCGGTCAAACGGAAAGTTGGACCTAAAGGGAGTAGTCACGTGGCCCTTTTTCAAAAACCGCCAACACGGAGTGTGCCCACGTAGCTCGCAGAATATCCTGCTAAAGAGGAAAAGAGAGGGAGAGAGTTTTGAAGTGTCCATGGACCTTTTAACGTTAATTGCGAACTCTCTCTCTCTCTCTCTCGCTCTAAGCGAGTTAGTTTTTTTGCAATATTTTTTTCTCTTCTTCTCTTTACACACACGCTCGTGAGCGTGCATACACACACACACACATAAGCGCGAATTGCCCGATGTAAACGAAAATTACGCCCTTGGCAGTTTTTCCGCTGCACTCTCGAGGCGAACGTGCGCGGATTTCCATCCACGTTGCGCTCGAAAAATTTAAACGAGCCGCGCAGATCCCCTTTGAACCAGTGTGCCTCCCGGTAATTACTAACCGAGGCTTACTACCACCACCCACTCCTGCCTCGCCCAAGCGATTCTGATCGTAAATCTAAGATCTCGACGCGTAATGGGTGGGCAAAAAGAGAGAGAGAGAGAGAGAGAGGGTGGGCAGGTGGAAAAATAGGGTTTGCTGGTTCAGCAAACCCGTTTAATTGCGCGAATTACGTTTTTCACCTCTCGTTTTCGTACGCGGATCATGGCAATTTCTGTTTACAGCCGCTTGTGTTACACGAGTTTCTACTACACACACATATCAGCTGCTATTTTCTTCTTTTCTTCCCTTTGCATGTGCACACACCCTCCTCGTGACGCTGGTTGATTTAACGCGACGCTTTTGTCGTACTTTTTCTTTACTATTCTTGGTTTTCGATGCTTGAGGAATATTCAGGGATAGTTTCTCTGAGGGTTTTCTTCCGGTGGTTAATTCATCCGGGGAGGAGAATTTTTGGGGATGGAAATTTGGAGAGTTTTCTCTGTTGAATTGTAAATAGAAGTTTCGTTAAATTTTCGTCTGATTTTCTTGACTGTAGAAGGAAATTAAATTAAAATTGAAAGGGTTGAAAGTGTGACTGAATCTCTTTTTATTTGATATTCCTAAGGTTTCTTTAAATAGTGTATAACGTGATTTCCCTAATTTTCTCGACTTAAAAAGGAAATTAATTAAAAATTGAAAGGGTTGAAAGTGTGACTGAATCTCTTTTCATTTTATATTCCTAAGGTTTCCTTAAATATAGCATGACTTTCGAAAGGAAGTTAATTTAAAATTGAAAGGGTTAAAAAGTGTGACTGAATCTCTCCGCGAAAATTCTTCCATATCAGTCTGTTCCTCTGCCTCAGTTTTTCAAATCTCTCCTGCTATCCTCCACTCAGCTACTCCGAGTCCAAGTCTTTCTCACAATCAGTCTGGCACGACTCGTGGTGGCAACACGTGGTGACCGGCTTCGCGACACGCTCTCCACGAGGAAGCCGTGGCGTGGGTGTGTTTATACCAACGAATACTCGAGTCACACGTATGCGTGCACTTATGCACAGGGTGTGCCTCAATGAAAACAACGTGACGTGTCGATTTTCTCCGATTCGCCAGATTTGGACAATTTATCGAGATCTGTCTAAACCGTGGGTCGTTTAAAAATCCAGCTACGAAAGTGATAAGAAATTTTCCATAAATTACTTCTTATCCAAATCTACCGACTCGTTCACAATTAATCAGAAATTCGTTAAAAAATTAGTAGCGTATTCGATATTGCGAAAGTGGCCTGAGTCGTATTTTTGGATTTCTTCCTTCGAGTGTATTAAAGAATATTGTTTCGTTATCAAGCTGCGCGAAATAAATAATGAATTGAATTTTCGATCAAATTGAAAATAAACGAAATTCACTTTTTTTTTTAATTTTGCCTCAGGTGGTCCCAAACCTTCGACCAGTAGTTTAATTCCAAAAGACAACCGAAACACCCCATATAACAGGCAATTTTCACTCACAATTTTCCAAGGAAGCTCAATCTACATCGCCATAGTCCTCATAATGTCCTTTCTTTTCCACGAAATAACCTGCCCTGGAGCACTCTAGGGAGGTTTGTTGGTTTCACTATAGAACACCCTGTATACGTGTGAAAGATAGAGTTACAACACGCCGACAGGCTGTGGCCGAAGTGCAGAGCAACGGGTCGACTCGCGTTTTAACCTCGACGCGACTACTTGTACGAGTCGATTTAATGGCGACGAAGGAGAAGCCGCTTGGACGAGTGGAACCATGTGTTCCCTTTGAGACACACCGCTTGTGTGTTCCGTTCGGCTATTTTATA
>NW_017100207.1:535213-545205 GCF_001263275.1 Habropoda laboriosa | reverse complement strand
TTTTCGTAGCCAAGCTGCGAGTGATATAAATGAACGTTTTGTCGGAGTCGTTTCCCTCGCGGGAACAGCCACATCCAACTGGGGAACCCTTTGCTGTCTTTTTTAAGGTGCTGCGACACACTTTTGCTCCCTTGCCTGTTCCATTTTCATTCGGTGGCTTTTGGCTTGGGTTGCTGATCACCGAACACATCGAATCCCTTTGATTTTTATTGAATAGTTTTGCATGGGGTGTGTTTAGGATAGGGATGAACATCTTGCGAAAAATTTGGGTCACTTGGAAGACGATTCAGTTATCGAATTTTGGTACTTAATACACTGGAGGCCCCACGCGAAATTTCTCTCTTGGAAGCTTTGATAAGTCTTCAATCTGAAGGCTTGAGAGGTCTTGAGTCTTGATAGAGTTCTGAATCTTGAGTCTTAATAAATCTGGAGTTTTGAATCTTGAGTCTTTAAAGGTCTCGAGTTTTAAATTTTGAGTCTTTAGAGGTCTCGAGTCTTAAATTTGGAGACTTTAGAGGTCTCGAGTCTTAAATTTGGAGTCTTGAGTCTTGAATTTAGAGGTTTCGAGTTTTGAATCTTGAGTCTTTAGAGGTCTCGAGTCTTAAATCTTGAGTCTCTAGAGGTCTCGAGTCTTAAATTTGGAGTCTTTAAAGGTCTTGAGTCTTTAGAGGTCTCCAGTCTGAAATCTTGAGTTTTGAGAGATTTTGAGTCTTTAGAGGTTTCGAGTTTTGAATCTTGTGTCTTTCGAGGTCTCGAGTCTTAAATCTTGAGTCTTTAGAGGTCTCGAGTCTTAAATTTGGAGTCTTTAGAGGTCTCGAGTCTTAAATTTGGAGTCTTGAGTTTTGAATCTTGAGTCTTTAGAGGTCTCGAGTCTCAAATCTTGAGTTTTGAGCGATCTTGAGTCTTTAGAGGTTTCGAGTTTTGAATCTTGAGTCTTTAGAGGTCTCGAGTCTTAAATCTTGAGTCTTTAGAGGTCTCGTGTCTTAAATTTGGAGTCTTTAGAGGTCTCGAGTCTTAAATTTGGAGTCTTTAGAGGTCTCGAGTCTTAAATTTGGAGTCTTGAGTTTTGAATCTTCAGTCTTTAGAGGCCTAAAGCCTTCAATCTTGTGTTTCGAAAGCTCTCAAGTCTTCAAGGCTTCAATACCTCCCGAAAAAATTCTCTCTCCCAACAGTTCTCTACTTATGCTACCCAAGAGACTTACCTATTGATATCTAACAAACGCCATTCGCAATTCAAATTCCCATTTCCTCTGTCACCACTTTCTACACTCTCCAAACCTCCAACATTTAAATCTACCAACGTAGATCTCCAAATGACTCCAATTTTCATTAACAGGTCAATTCTTCCCTGCAAATTTCCCCCTTTGTCCCGAGCACACCCTCTCTTCACAATTTTCCACCCTCCCTACACACGTCTCCACCTTCTAATCCCCTCACGAAATTCCACAAATTCCCTAGAAAATCACGAACAATCGGAGCTTTCGAAGGGAGAATCGAAGTGAGCATCGTGGATGACATAACCGCTTATAAATAACCGGTAATGAATTTTACTGGCTGGGCAGGTGCTTTATTACCCAAGAAAGTTTACAGCTGTCTGGCTTGGATAAGGAGAGAGAGAGAGAGGTTGGGGCGGAATGGTCGCGGCCCGCTCGCGGAAAACTCATAAAACTGCGCGTCCGCAGGCTGCATCTAAAACTTCCAATCTCCCGTAGCCTCCTAAAGTGCCGTTACGACGGTGAACCGCGTTCCACGAGCTTGATATTCATTTAATTCTCGCGTGTCTGTTGTGCTACTTCTTTCAGCCTCTAGACAGAGAGAGAGAGAGACCTTCGAGCTTAATTTTATTCGCAATTTATCCGTGTCAGATTTTTCTCGCTAAACCTTGCAACTTTATAAATTCCTTCCCTCTGTTTCTTCAGATTTTTCTAATAGGCTTCGATACACGTGTCGCTATTGTTTATTGTTCTTAGAGGGACAGTTACAGCAATGAAAGCGGTCGAGTTTTTTCAAGTGGCTCGAGAGAGTTTTTCTTAATGGCTTGTGAGAGCCCTACTAATGAGCTGTGAACTGATTTACGCGGCCGCATAGACGCGTTATAGTTGAAATTCAACTTCTCCCTACTGTCCATCGACAGACGTGGAATAATCTTTTATTCTTAGGACTGTTGTAGGAGCAGGAGAATCGTCGAGAAAGATTTGTGTGTAAATTCTTGGGTATGTTTAATGCGACGATTTTTCACTCTTGACAAGTGTGATTTTGGATGCTTTTTTTTTTATAAATGGAGTTGTTGGTTTGTCGAGTAAGTTGTAACGTAAAACTCCGAAGGTTGGTAGATTTCTTATCGGTGTCCCTAAACTGGTCGTAAAAATCGTGGAAGATAACGTAAGCCTCGTTGATATCGTTCGATTAAATCTGGACTGGAAAATGTTGCAGTTAACTACCAAATTAAATTTCAATCCAATCACGGACTGCTTCTATCTTTGGTCTGTAAATCAGCAGATTTGCCTGGTGACAATTTTTAGTTTCAGTTCGGCCAGTCGCATTCGAAGTGTTCACATTTACGTATTCCAAGTGAATCGATCAAAATTGTGTGTTTCACATTATCAAATTAAATCAATCGAAGTACTCAAATTGAACCAATCAAATTTAAATATTCAAATTCAAGTATTCCAATTCGAGTATTCAAATTGAACCAATCGAATTCAAATTATCAAATTGAGTCAGTCGAATTCGAGTATTCATATTGGAATATTCAAAGTGAATCGATCAAATTCAAATATTCAACAAAATTAAACCTCATAAAAAAAAAAAAAAAAATTATAAACTTACTCCCACATGTCGCAATAGCAAGAAACACTAACTCAAACATTCCCCGCTACTCGTCTCCCACCGCACCAAGTGTCACCTAAATAAAAAAGAATCTCCCCCAGAAAAATGATCGAAAGGGAGAAGAAGAACTTTCTCCCTTTAAGGGAGAGACAAACCAGCCGAAGGAAACGGTATAAGTAACATCCACGTACATATACACACAAGTATAGAAGCACAGCGAGGCGTGTAGACGGAAAGGGAAGAGAAGAGAAGAGAGAAGTTGAGCTCGTAAAGGCTCCGCTCAGACTCTAATAACCCGGCCTCGAATCAATCCCAACGCGGAAATAAAGATAAAGTCCCGATCGCAGATAAACGTCGGTACGACGTAAAATATTTCCCCGGGACGGCGAAACAGCGAAGCTCGAGGAGATTGGAGGGCAGACGTATAGGTTTATGGGTTTCCGCGAGCAGGCCGCGGCCATTCCGCGCGTCTGGAGCACCGTACTCCGCCTCGTCTCTCCCTTCTCTCCCGTGTGGCAGAGACCGTGTCGCAGCGGGGGTGAAACTGGGTGGCTGGCTGTAAAAATTTTACTGCGAATTGTCTGCAGACTCTGCCCCACCGCCGACGTTACGACCGGGAAAAATAGGAAATCCCCGGGAAACAGGCGGAAAAACTCGTCTGGGTCAGATCTCACCCTACTACCTCGCCCGCGACTAACCTGCCATCCTCCTTTTCTCTTTCACGCTCATTTAGGTCACTGATCCGCGATACCTGTCACTCTTTTCCGCAGGGGGTTCCTTCTCTGCGATTCTTCCCGACTCCAGGGACGGAAATTTTGTTGTCATTTTTTATTTATTCAGCGATGGAATCGACATTTTTTAGACTATCCTAAAATCCTCCTTTCTGTTTCACGCTCATTTAGGTCACTGACGCGTGTCACTCTTTTCGGGGGGTTTGTGCAATTCTTCCGGTTCGAATCAGGGAAATTTACTTACTTTGAAATGGAAAAGAATCATCGAAATTTTTCGCATTTTCTCCCATCGTGTGACTATCCTAACATCCTCCTTTTATTTTAACAGACATTTAGGTCACTTGGTCCAAGGTACGTCGCTCTTTTCGAGAGTTCTGTGCAATTTTTCCCGATTCGAATGAAGGAAATTTATTTATCTTTTTTATTTAGCGATCGAAGTGGTAAAATTTTCAATAGAAGAGAATTGTCTAAATTTTTTAGATCCTCCCCCATCGTGTTTTTCCGTTCGACGCTCATTTAGGTCACCGATCGGCGATGCCTGCGGCTCTACCGATACACCAGAATTTCCACAGTTCAACCGAGGGACAAACTTACCAAAATTAAGCAATTTTAAATAGGTAAAAAGAATCACGAAAATTTTCACACGGTGGGGCGAGAAAACTCCCCCTGTAGGAAACGTTTTCGTCGATACAGTTGAGTGACCAGGGCATTTTCGGCGGAAACTCGGGCAACGGAGGGTCAGAAGTCACGTAAATTCCAGGCGATCGGTTATCGGGCGAGCAGCGTACCCCAGAAACGAGGCGACAAGGGAGAAGAACCGCCAATTCGGGGCCAACTGTTGAATTTTATCACTCACTGTGTTCTCCCCACTCGCGCCCTTCGTGTTTCGTGCGCGAGAGGAAGAGGAGAGACGAGAGAGCAGGTTAACGTGACACAGACCACATGTGTGTTTCACGTTCACCACTCTCTCTCTCTCTCTCTTTCTCTCTTCGATTTCTAGGCCTAGGAACGAAAAAAGCTACGAAAGCGATACGGTCCTGACACCCTGTGGGAACACATGTGTGTCTTAGATAGCTTCGGAAAGCACAGGAAGGTCTTCGAACCGAGATAATCCATTGAACCCGTGGTGCTCTTTCCTTCGAACATTTTCTTCGTTTTTTTCTCTTCTTTCTTCTTCTGTCTGAGTGTATTTCGATGGAAATTACGGATCGTTTAATAGTTCTTTTTGTGTAGATCTGAGATGATTTATTCGGCTAGTATGGTTGTTATTTTCTATTGCTTCCTGGATATCGTTTCGGTGATTCATACTCTTGGCAATTGGATCGTATCCTCGGTGTTCTTCTTCTTAACTACTTGTGCATGCTTCTGGAAAGGAGTTTTGTATACTGGATGCTACGAAATATTTTCAGTTCCACTGTGAGGCGATTTTTCTGAGTTTGTCGGAAGTGAAATTGTGGTTGATTTGAAGTTTAGATGTTGACGGGAGAAAGGAGGATTTTGCTAATCGCAGGATCAAATTTTCTTCTGGAGTTTCTTCAATTTTTAATTCTTTTCTCGAGTGAGAGGAGAACGTTCCATTTAAATGCGTCACTTATTCACGTGAAAGGGTTGAATATTCACACGTGGTTCTCCATAGTCCAGCAAATTTTCTTCCAGATTTTCTCAAATTTTTGATACCGTTTCTTAAGTGAGAGAAAATTGTGCATTCGAACAGCAAGTTAAACGTGGGGCCAATTACTCGCGTAAAAGGGTTAACTGTTTCTCAAATGAGACAAAATTGTGCATCGAACAAATCAAATCCACCAACGATTCCCCATAAAGTTCTCCATAGGCAGCCAAATTTCTACTGATCCATGGAAACAAGTTGAGAGTTCACGCGGAGGGAAAGGTAGGTGTCTAGGTCGAGACAGGTCCCGTACCCGTTCGTTCTCGCGGCCACGTGTGCCAGTAACCCTTGTAGAGAGGAGAGAGAGAGTTTTGCCAGCTGCCAGCAATTTATCAGGACCCTCAGAGGGAGGGTCAGAGCGTGGAAGCCGAAGACCTTGACTAGTCGATCGCAGAGTTTCGTTCTGTCACGACTGAGAAACCTGACGCTGACTGTGCTCACAATCTCCACGTGTTCTGGGAATCGAATGGTCCACGGGGACCCACCGGATCGCCCAAATCCCTCGCTTGTGTGTCATTAGTGCCAGGCTAGCTCGTGTATAACTCGTTAAGATGACGAGACGGTCAGCCTCTCGAAATCTAGTTTGATACTCTTGCTCGTTTCCCTCGCTCATGGCTCCTTTCCTAGCAGACTCTCCGGGATTTCAATTTTTCTTGGAATTTCATATGCAATGTCTTCTTTAATACTTTTCTAATATTTTCATCGTCAGTTAAAGAATAAATGAAATTGTAAATATCAATTTCTTTTCAATCTTCTGCTTGCCTCTCTGATAAGCTAAGTACAGTAAATTCTCTACAAGTGTCAGTCAGTTTGGATTCTACAAGTGACAGTATAGATGGTCCTACGCCTAGGTCTGCGCTAACGCTACACCAGTCGGTTTCCTTTACGAGATCTCACGGCTCGACAAATCATAACAGAAAAATATAATTTCTTTAATTTTTTTAACATGTTGGTGAGATTTTTCTGATGAAAATGATATCAAACACGATATAATTTGAACAACATTTACTTATTCACTGTCACGCCAGACATCAATATGTAGAAAAATAATATGTATCAATATTGTAGAAAAATCTCATCAATATGTTAAGAAAAATTTCGGAATAAAAAAACGTAAAATTAATAAAGTTGGTATTTAAATCTCTTGGTTGCCTCGCCTCACGTTTCATGCTTATCTTTTACTCGCTGCCCTTGTCTACGTTCGGCAGACTACAAAGGCGGGCGCGAGGCTCGAAAACGTAGTCCCTGACTCTACAAGTGTCAGGTTTAGCTTCCTTGCGGACTGACACTTGTGGAGAATTTACTGTAATTCGCTACGAACTGCTAATTCGTCTTACGTTGCAAAAATCTTCATTTTTAAGGGGTTCATCATTTTCACCAATTCTTCGTTTGGATTGTTCCATCTTCCTGGCGATACTTTTTACCACATTTCTCAAATATAATTGAATTAAATTTCGTATGATAATTGCAACGTACAGGCTTTGAATATTTGTGAAAATATTCTCGAGGAGGAAGTGTAAAGAACGAAATGGAGAATGTGAAATTTGTTAAAATTGTAGATTTGATAAAAGAGCATCGAAGGGTTGTCGATTATTTTTCCATCGAGGGGTAATTAAGCGCCGCGAGGTCTGCAGATAGCACTTGAAAACGGATCCGAGGGAATTGTTGATCTGTTGGCGGATAGTTAAACAGAAGAGGCCCTTCGGGGGCATTAAGAATTAAGTAGTCCTTTCCAAACATCGGATCGCTCCTGTCAGCCGGCTCGATACACCGTGGATGCACTTTGTCAGCCAAAGTGCCGATGCCTGCGAGAAAACAGAGGCCTCTTCTTTATGACCTGAACGTTTTCCCGCCAGATACTTGGTTTTTTTTTCAGTCTCTTCTTTCACTTATGAAATATCCTCCCTCTTGTTGACTGAAAAATTACTCGTTCGTAGTCATATACTCGTCAGAATAATTTGAAAATATTTATTATTTATTATTTCATCAGTGTCTTGAAAATTAATGGAGGAAATCTGAAGATTCTCCTTAAATTTCCATCCCCTGTGAGTGGAAGAGTACTAAAATTATTTAAAAATATTTATTATTTATTATTTCATTCGTGTCTTGAAAATTAATGGAGGAAATCTGAAGATTCTCCTCAGATTTACATCCCCTGAGAGTGAAAGAGGCAAGAGTTAAAATATTCGTATAAAAATTCCTACGAAAATAATTAAAAAATATTTCTTATCTATTATTCCATTCATATCTCGAAAATTAATAAAGAAAATCTCAGGATTTTCTATAGATTTCCATCCCCCGTGAGTGATAGAGACAAGAATTAAAATACTCATAAAAATCCCTACGAAAATAATGAAAAAAACATATCATTTGTTGCTTCATCAATGTCCCGAAAATTAGTCGACAAAGTTTGAAGATTCTCCATAGATTTTCATCCCCTGTGGATGAGAGACACAAGAATACATCCATAGCTTGTCGTAAGAGGCGAGTAAAAGGGATCCACGTAGAAGATCAACCGATGATCCTTGATTTCTTTCGTGGAGAAAAAAAGTACACGTTAGCCCTAGCCAAGAAAGAAACTGCCGTGAAAAACAGCCGTAAGTGTCTTAGAGAATAGGTAGGGGAGGGTTGTGGAAGAAGGTGACGTTAACTGTGAAAGATTGACAAGAATCGAGCGGCCTAGCCTACTTTGGCGATTCGAGCCATCGGTTCGGATCGATGCACGTTGAATCGTGTCTTCTGCGAGTTACTTTGAACGAAAATCTGGAAGAAGAAGGGAAACTTTATCGCCAATCATCCAGTTACGAAAGAAAATACTCGCTGCTCTCGTTTCGGAAAAATTCCTCGCTTTTCTTCGAAAACGGAATATCCTAGATCCGAAACAATGTTTCAATTGCCTGTTAAGAAGCATTCTTAATGAAACAACAGCCTTCGTCTTTATTTACCTAACGAGCGTTTGTAAAAATCATTAGTCTAATCCTTAATCTAAAAATTCTCGTCCTTAAATTCTTTTTAATTAACTATGCTACTTTCTAGTGAATAACTCGCGACTCGAGGTAACAGCAGGATTAAGCACTTAGCGAGCGTTAACAATGTAACGGAATAAATAAATAAATAAATAAAAAGCAGGACGAAGGTATGATATTCGACGAGAAGAAGTGGAGTCCTTAATGAAATTAAAATCCGCGAAGGTACTCGGGGGAAGTTTCACCCCCTTTTTTACTCGCAACGCTCTCGCGGCCCACTTTTCTTTGCTTTCTCTCCGCCGGCGAAACAATGAGAATAAAGAAGGGTGAAAGTTGGAGGAGGGAAAAAAATTAAAGGAAAATCTCGTTGGAACTCGATGGAACGTAATTTCCAGTGTTTAGCATGGAAAATATTTCGCCTCGGCGCCGGTGGTGGTGGTGGGTGATCTCTTTCTCTACTCTGGAATTTTAAACCGCGCTTCCACGACGATGGTTGTTACAATTTCATTAAACAATCACTGTTCACTTAGTTAGAGCGTTCCGCGGTGAAAGTGAAGCTTTAACTTTCACCTCTCGCCGGGGATCGTGTTAGAGATACGTATGTACATCGCGTTCGATAATTTTCCTCCCTTCTGCAGATCTTTAACCAACGTTTCCTCCCTCTTCTTCCTCCGATATACTACCAGTTTGCAAAATTTTGGGTGTCAGACTGTTGACTCGTGTCATTACTGAAGAGCTAATTCATCTTTCAGGTTCTTAACGCTAGAACAATCGTCCGGGTGAAGAATGACCCAAAGAATCTTTTCAGTCACGCTTCACTTCCATAAAAGTGCACTTTTGGAAAGTCGCCGATGGGTCATATTTGACCCGGTCGGTCGTTCTGTCGTCAAAATCCATCAGAATCCCCATTCCCGCCACGGAACCACCCTCTGTGTAATATCCCGCAACAGCATCCTGACCTTACGGTGTTTCAATCGTTACGTTAGTTTCAGCAATTCGCTCTCCCGGTGTGAACAACGTCAAACAAAAAATCCTCTAAATTGCATAGTATAGAATTCGTACTTAGCAGTCGTCATTCTTAAAGATGAAGCTGAAATTAGGCCAGAAGTACAATCTTCATTAGCGACCCTTCGTTACAAGACGACTATCTGCAGCTCTAACAAGCCTCATTCTCTTTACCCCATTACACAACATCAAAATCCCCGATACTCACCCTTATCACAACACGCTACCTCCTTAAAGAGTCGCCCTAAAAAATTCTCCTTTAACGACCGAATGGTCAGACCATAAGAATCACGAGTAGGAAGAGAGCAGAGGTAGAGGTAGGGTGGTGATCCATGGGGAGGAGGAAAGGAAGGTGGGAAATAACGACGGATAAAGAAAAGAGAGAAGGTGACGTCACGAGGGGCGTCCAGTTGGGCTAGGTCGCGACGCGTCCTCCTCCTCCACCCTCTCTCTCCTCTCTCTCGCATCGTTCTCGTCACGGAACGTTCTAACTCCCCCTCTCTCTCCTCCTCGTCCTCCGCCAGCATCTAGCAGCTAGCTCCTCCACCCTCGGCCGTCGTGCCGAAAAAAGCAAGGCTCGCAGAAAGGACGCCCGGCGTCGTGGCGCTCTTTGGCTGATCAATACACGCCGCCTCGTACGCGGACGGACGGTCACGCATGTGCACGGTGTGGGCCCCACTTTCTTTCTCTCTCTCTCTCTCACTCTCTTTCGCTCGCTCTTACCACACACACACACACACACACACGTCCCTCTCTCTTTTTTCTCCGTTTCACCTCTCTTCTCTGTCTCTCTCC
>NW_017100207.1:532134-535169 GCF_001263275.1 Habropoda laboriosa | reverse complement strand
TCCCTAGCCTTTCCCCCCTTTTTCTTCCCATCCAACCCAGCCTAGCCGTGTCTTCTTCCCTTTCGTCTTTTTGCGCCTCTTCCACCACCACCCCTTGGTTACTGTCTCTCTCTTTCTCTCGGCCCACCCTGACTCTCTCCTCTCGCGTTCTTTTCTTGCCGGACACTGGGTACACGCGACTATTCTTTTGGTTCTTGTTCTTGTGATTCGTTCGAGAAGACGAATTTTTGAGTAGTTTGGAAGTTGCTTGGGAACTCGATTCTCTTGCGCTTCTTGAACTATGTCGGGGTGTTTGGGGGTGGAAGGAGTGGAGGGACCTGTTGTGAACGAGGGTTTTACGCGTTTGAATTCAACCGAGGGAGATACTTACTCGCGGGTTTGTATAGACGTTCAGTCCGGGGATATTCTTTTTCGAAGACAGCAATTATTGCCGACGATACTGTTATCTCAGTTTCTAAAAATCTCCCACTTACGTTCGAGCACGGAAGCCTTGAGAGACTATCAATTCTTCAACTCCCACTTGCCTCGAAAGAATTACTCACGCGCTGGCGTAACTTCAATTACACCCCTGAAAACCTCCCAAGCACCCACAGCAACGCGTTGCTTACTCCGAAAATACACTTACACCAGACCGTACCTTCGACCCTCCCCGTCTGAGAAAGCAAGAAAGAAAGAAAGACGCGAAGAGTAACGGAGAAACTCTTCTCCTCTATCGGCTATTATTCCAATCGCGACTCTTCCTCCCATTCCGTCCATCCCTCTCTCTTACGGTTCCATCTTTCCGCCCCTGGTTCCCCAGGCACGGAGTTCTCTCCTTCCCGGAGACTGGCCGATTTTTTCCTCCCGTTTCCTCGCTATTTTTTTACACCTTTTTTCCCTCCCCCGGACGGTCGTTTCGCCGTGGCCCTCCTCCCCTCATCCCCCCTCCCCCCTGCCAGAGCCTCGAGCGCCCTCTTTCTCCGTCTCTTTTCTCTTCTTTTTCATCCAGCCCCCGCTTTCTTGCTCTCCTTTCCCCCCTTCCTCCCTCTCTCTCGCTCTCTCTATCGGAGAGACCATCCCCTTCCGTCCTTGCGATTCTTCGTTTTTTCTCTTTTCCCTCCAGCCAGCCTCCGACGCCGGGCGTCGGCGTCCTTTTGCTATCGGGACGCTCTACTCGTCTATCGGCCCGACCACCTACGGAATAGACAGAGAGGAAGAGAGAGAGAGAGGGACGGAGCGGGTTTCAAAGGGGTAGCGGAGGAGGAACGAGGAGGCGGTGATGGTGGAGAAGGGCGAGGGGAGGATGGCTGCAGCGCCTGGATGCGAGCTAAAATGTATTTTTCTTTTTCTGTTTCCTCCTTTCTTCCTTTTTTTTCCTCTCTTCTTCTCCTTTCTTTTTTCTACCCTTCTTTATCTTCCCTTCGAGCTGCCCGTGGGTTTACCAATCCGGGGATCGCGGAGCACGTATTTCCATTTTTTTTTTCTTCCGCTTTTTTTCCCTCCTTTTCGCCTGTTCCGTCCGTCCACCTCCGCCCTCCTCTCGCCTCCTCCTCCTCCTCCTCGCCCCGTCCGCATTTGCCTGGACGTAAGGGCTGGATCTCTACTACCCTCCACCCACCCCCCATCCTCCCGCTACGTCGCGTTTCCGGCTCGATGGAAATTATCGAGTTGAATTTTTGAAGGGCCTGTGTTTCGTGTCCACGAAGAACGCTGAAATGGGTTTAGCTGGCCAGCCTTCGGGGCTGATTGCTGGTATTTTCGATCCACGAGATGTTTAGCCGCGGAGGGAAAGTTTTTTCACCGTGTATACTCTACGCGTTCGTTTAATGACGAATACCTTGCTCGCTTTTTTATACGGGGTATTTTAGGCTGCTTTGTCGGGTAGCGTGACGTTTCTTGGGTGGCGGTTTTCGGTTAATTTTGGGCAATTTCGGTGTATCTTATGGATGCACCGTTGTGTTTAAATTCTTTGCGCGAAGATCGCGTTAACTTAGGGATTGGAAGAAGCAGCTCTGCTTAAGGCGATGTTTGATTAAGCCAGCTAAAGGGTTAATATTGGCAGAGATTAACCCTTTGGTGCCTGAGCGAACACTCAAACTCACTCGCTCTTTTCACCCTTTCGATCTTAAAGCAATCTGTACGTAGAAATTATCAGCAACTAAATTTGGTATAATTTTCAGAATGAAAGGGTTAAGGAGCCTTCGATTAACCCTTTCGCGACGAACAAGATACACGTATCTGTCAGATATTGTAAATTTAGTCGCGAAAGGATTAACTGCGAGATCTGTCGTGTTAAATATGAGAAATATGTATTTCTCGATCGATAGCTGACCGAAGATGAAATTTTTACGAACGTATACGAAGTCACGTTATCCTCGAACAGGTCTCGGACGACAATCCGTGAGGGAAATGTCATAAAATGTCAGGAGATGACATTAGACGAGTCTCGTCGATCGAACCTCTTCAATTATTCGTTCTTCTCATTAGGGTGTCCAATTTTAAGCGTCGCGTGACCGATCTCGTCACCATCTGCGACCAGACGACCGGATTTAAAGGATGATCTATTCCTCCTGGCTCTCTCAGGACGATTTCCTTCCCACCTTTTGCTCTCTGTCTCTTCTCGGTTCCTATTTTAGAATAGCCCGCTTCCTGCGATGCACGTGAGCACGCACGAATTTTTTCTCCCTCCATCCCCGGGGTGAATTTTCTTAGACTGACATCTTTCGAGAACAGTGAAATTTATTTAAAATACGTCTAAACGTGGAGTAGTGTATTTCTGAGATAAGTGGAACTTGAGGAAGTATTCGAATTGAAATGAGAATGTTTCCAGGCTCTTGGGAGCTTCTCTTAGAGGAATGAGAATTTTTTAGGGGTGAAATAATCCTCGTGGATCCGAAATTTCAATTTTTCAACTGAGCTCCCTGTTTAATGATAAATATTAACTTAAAACATTCGACAGGCTCGTGGAATCTCTCCTCTCAGACGAAAGAAAATATTGCAGTACTAATCTGTGCCCAAAATAATGCTCCTCGATTCAGAAATTCAATTTTTGGATG
>NW_017100207.1:530603-532097 GCF_001263275.1 Habropoda laboriosa | reverse complement strand
AACTTCTATAGGCTCTTGGAATCTCCTCTTAGACGAATGACGATTTTTTAATGCTAATCTATGGGTAAAATAATTCTCTTGAACCGGAAAATTCAATTTTTGAACTGAGCTCTCTGTTTAATAATAAATGTTAAATAAAAAAAATTCTCCAGGCCCTTAGAATCTTCTCTGAAACGAAAGAAAATATGTTAGTACCAATCTATGCCCAAAATAATGCTCCAAAGTTAAATCTTCACATCTCCAAACTCGCCTTATTGAAAAATAAACACAAGATGGAACGGAAAAATAATTTCCAACGAAATTCTGTACGAATTGTTAAATGTAACAGAACAGAGAAACATGGAGATTTCGTTGCGATAAAATGGTGGACGAGTAGTGTGGCAATATCTGAAGAAATTTCGTCGATGGTGAACGCGAAGGTGAATTTTCCTAGCCCGGTTTAGGACCGCGTTGACCACCCTCGTCCGAGAAATGCATATCCCTTTACGTTCCTTGGACTTTCTCGCAGGAATCGGTACGTTTCACGAGCCACCTGTAGAGCGACAGACGAAAGCATTGCCCTTTCGACGCCTTATGGTGTCCCTTAGCCCGGTTTTTCTAGGTCGGTCCCACCACCCTCGGATTTATGGCGGTGTAAAATTCGGTCCCGTCGAGTGGACGACTATCGATTCGTTCTTATCGAACTGGGTCGATCGGCGAATCAGCTCGAGCATTGATTTACGATAAGGTCGATTTCTTTCCAGAATTATTCCATCCTTGTTTTACGATCAATTTTCTACCTTATCATTTTTTCGTTATTTTTTTTTTTTAGGTGGTTAGTACGAGTCGCCGTACGAATAATTTTGGATTTTGTCGAACGAGCAATTTTTCGACGAGTGAATTTTTTTTGGGTTGGTAGAAATTTTCTTAAGTTGGTTTCTTTGGTTTGTTGTGGAATGTTGGATCCATTGTCAATGTAAAATAGAAGAGATTTGATCTCCTAGGATAAAATTGAGAAGTAAATTGGAAAGGGTTGAAAGGATTCTCAAGTGAAAATCAAGGAAATATTGCTTACTTTACAAAGGGCTAAATTTTCCTTAAAATATTAGAGAAAGAAACTGATTCTAAATTGAAATTTACAATTTTAAATAATTAAACTTAGTGAAGTTGGAAAGGGTTGAAAAAATTCTCAAATCAAAATCGCAGAAAAATTGCTCGCTTTCAAAGGGTTAAATTTTCCAAAAAAAAATCACAGAAAGAATCTAATTCTAAATCTACACCCACACTTACGATCCTTCAAATTCTCAATTACCCTATACAGTAAATTCTCTACAAGAGTCAGTAAGTTTGGATTCTACAAGTGACAGTAGATGGTCCTACGCCTAGGTCTGCATCATTGCTGCGCCCATGTTATGGGTGTAACGCTACACCAGTCGGTTTTATGAGATTTCACGGCTCGACAAATCATAACAGAAAAATATAATTTCTTTAATTTTACTTTTTTTCATCTGGAAT
>NW_017100207.1:512910-527600 GCF_001263275.1 Habropoda laboriosa | reverse complement strand
ATTTTTATTAAACACTAATGTACAACAATCTTTGTAAATAATACTCAATATGAGTTTCCGAAGAAAACGATTGCTGGAAGAAAAGTACATATTGATTGTTATGCTGTAACGAAAAAGCAACCTCTCAAAGTCACTTCAATATTCTATTCGACAAGTCTGAAGAACAAGGATGACTAAAATTCAAATGTTTATTTCCCTAAACCTTCAACATAATTTCGAAATATTTTATTCGAAGCGGAGTATTCCAAGTCAGTATCGATAATTGAAGAAATTATTTGATTGTATTTAAAAGAACCGAAAGGAGAATATTTAAAGTCTGATATTAAATGTCTAGCAAGTACCAGTAATTGGTAAAATGATTTATATTTGTTTTAAAAGGAAAATTTCTAATAGGTATTAGTTAAAATGAATTGTTATTCAGTCTATTGTATTGAAATTCTAATTGATTCTAATGTATACAAGTGTTACAAGAAGGCTGAGTGTGTACAGGGTGGACATAGGCTAGCTAGTAGCCCCCGACCACTCTATTCACATCTCAGAACCTTCAGGTCAAAATACGCCGCGAAGTGTCTATGGCCCAGTATAAAGGGTGAATAAATTCGCGGGACATCGGCGGGTCCTTATATACCTGCGGTACCCTCTCCCCAAAGTCATTAGCAAAATCGTCGGTTAGGTCAGGCGGGAAATTTTCGCGGGAGATTTTCGCGGGAGATTTCCGATATCGTAACACGGTATAATTTATCAATTTTTACAATTTTGTTATAAATTTATACTTCCGACAATTTGTTATAACATTGCATATAACAATTTATACGTTTTTACAATATTCTTCAATGGAAACATAGGTTTTAGCGTTCTCGTTACTTACTCGTGGTTAAATTAATTTTGTAGGGATTAAAAATCAGGTTGACCTGTGGTCGTAGATTAAAAATAACCATAGTACAGCTAAATTTATCGTGTTAAATAATTCTTCTTACACGAATCACGAATGTATTCAACGTTTGTTTGTTATAATATCGTGAAATGTATTATTTGTGCAGTTCTGTGCATTTTCTGTGCAGTTCAACCTAATTTACTTAAATTTACATTGCGAGACAATATACTGTACAAGTAGTAACAAGCAAACGTTGACTAAATTCCTAATTCGTATTAAAAAAATTATTTAACACAATAATTTCAGCTTTATTATGATTATTCTTGGTAAATGACCGTAGGTCAACTTGATTTTTAATCGTTATAATCTTTAAATTCAGTGTGAATACACAGAACTGCACAAATAATTCATTTCACGATATTATACCAAACAAACGTTGAATACATTTTTCATTCGTGTAAAAAGAATTATTTATCACGATAGATTTAGCTGTACTATGGTTATTTTTAATCTACGACCACAGGTCAACCTGATATTTAATCTCTACGAAATTAATTTAACCATGAGTAAGTAACGAGAACGCTAAAACCTATGTTTCCATTGAAGAATATTGTAAAAACGTATAAATTGTTATATGCAATGTTATAACAAATTGTTAGAAGTATAAATTTATACCAAAAAATTGTGAGAATTAATAAATTATACGTTATTATAACATTACAATAGAATGCAAAATAGAATTACGAAAGAATCGGCGATTTCCTGCGAAAAATAATTGATTCCCGCGAAAAACGAAGGATTTCCCGCGAAAAATTTATTTCATGGTATTGTAACAAGCAAACGTTGAATACATTTTTCATTCGTGTAAGAAGAATTATTTAACACGATAAATTTAGCTGTACTATGGTTATTTTTAATCTACGACCACAGGTCAACCTGATTTTTAATCCCTACGAAATTAATTTAACCACGAGTAAGTAACGAGAACGCTAAAACCTATGTTTCCATTGAAGAATATTGTAAAAACGTATAAATTGTTATATGCAATGTTATAACAAATTGTCGGAAGTATAAATTTTTAATAAAATTGTGAAAATTGATAAATTATACCGTGTTACGATATCGGAAATCTCCCGCGAAAATCTCCCGCGAAAATTTCCCGCCTGACCTAACCGACGATTTTGCTAATGACTTTGGGGAGAGGGTACCGCAGGTATATAAGGACCCGCCGATGTCCCGCGAAATCATTTACCCTTTATACTGGGCCCTAGACACTTCGCGGCGTATTTTGACCTGAAGGTTCTGAGATGTGAATAGAGTGGTCGGGGGCTACTAGCTAGTCTATGTCCACCCTGTACACACTCAGCCTTCTTGTAACACTTGTATACATTAGAATCAATTAGAATTTCTATTACTAATTATTAAACAAATTTTAACAATTACCGGCACTCGCTAGGCACGTAATATCAGACTTTAAATACTCGACTTCGAACTTCGGTTTAGTCATAATTCTATTAATGTTATAATAACGTATAATTTATTAATTTTCACAATTTTATTATTAATTTATACTTCCAAAAATTTGTTAAAACATTACATATTATTATTTATACATTTTTGCAAGTTTCTTTGACAAATAAGTACGTTTCAACGATCTTATTACTTTCTCGTTGTGAAATCAAGTTCGGAGGATTAAAAATCAGGTTGACCCTTGGTCGTAAATTTAAAATAGCCATAGTGAAGGTGAAATTATTATTTTAAATAAATGTTTCTATACGAATTAAGAATCTATTCAACGTTTGTTTGTTGCAATACCGTGAAATAAATTGTATTATATATTTTCTCAGTTTCGACTGAATTTAAAGTTCGTAAGGATTAGAAATCAGGTTGACCTGTGGTCGTAGATTAAAAATAGCCATAGTGAAGGTAAAATTATTACGTTAAATAATTGTTTTTATACGAATTAAATATTGATTCAACGTTTATTTGTTGCAATACCGTGAAATAAATTGTATTATATATTTTTTCTGTTTACACTAAATTTAAAGTTCTGTTTACATGTTATAACAATTAGAATGTAGACGTTTTGCCGTTTCACGGTTTTTCCTCTGTTAATTATGTGTTTATAAATCATTTCAAACTAAAGCAGCACCATGCCCACCCTTAATTAAACCGTCTCAGTAGTTTACCGTAATTAATAACCTATTTTCGGAATTTATACGAGAATTTTTGAATTTTAGTAAATACTAGAGTCAGTGATCACCCTGTACACACTCAGCCTTCTTGTAACACTTGTGTACATTAGAATCAATTAGAATTTCAATACAATAGATTGAATAACAATTCATTTTAACTAATACCTATTAGAAATTTTCCTTTTAAAACAAATATAAATCATTTTACCAATTACTGGTTCTTGCTAGACATTTAATATCAGACTTTAAATATTCTCCTTTCGGTTCTTTTAAGTACAATCAAATAATTTCTTCAATTATCGATACTGACTTGGAATACTCCGCTTCGAATAAAATATTTCGAAATTATTTTGAAGGTTTAGGGAAATAAACATTTGAATTTTAGTCTGATATTGAATTTTGTTTACTAATAATTTACCATTCAACGAATTTGCATGAATTGCATGTTAAGTAGTTAGTTGATTTATTATTGTATATTGTGAGCTGATTTGGAACGAGTGCACTATGCCCACCATAAATTAAACCGTCTCAGTAGTTTACCGTAATTAATAATCTATTTTCGGAATTTATACGAGAATTTTTGAATTTTAGTAAATACTAGAGTCAGTGCATCGCGTATTGAAATAATAGCTTATACAGATAATCTTTTGAAATTACTCTTAATTAGGGAAAATCTTGAATCTTGTATGGAAGATGAAGATTTTCAGGAAATATTTATTTTTCAACAATGAATTTTTGTTTTATCGATTAATAACGTACGAAATGATTTTTGGAAAATTTTCTTCGTTTGAACGTTCGTTTAAGGTTCGACTATGATTATCAAATCTCTCGAAACACCGTAGAATGTTCAATTTTAAAAGTAACTTCTTCAATTTTTGGATAATCTGGGTAACGTGTTAGTGTTGACGATACACTTTCGAGTATAGACGTTAAAGTTCATAGAGTGGTCGGGGGCTACTAGCTAGCCTATGTCCACCCTGTACACACTCAGCCTTCTTGTAACACTTGTATACATTAGAATCAATTAGAATTTCAATACAATAGACTGACTAGCTAGACATTATTTTCAATTGAAAAAAAAAAAAATTATAAAGCATAATTCTATAATCCTATGCTTAAAACGTATTTTCTTGTGACCGCCTGATAGCAACCTGTAAATCTGGCGCGACAGTGAACATGTTAATAAGTAAATGTTGTTCAAATTATGTTATTTTCATCAGAAAAATCTCATCAATAAGTTAAGAAAAATTTCGGGATAAAAAAACGTAAAATTTAAAAAGTTGATATTTAAATCGCTTGGTTGCCTCGACTCTCGTTTCATGCTTATCTTTTATTCGCTGTCCTTGTCTACGTTCGGCAAACTACAAAGGCGGGCGCGAGGCTCGATAACGTAGTCCCTGACTCTACGAGTGTCAGGTTTAGCTTCTTTGCGGTCTGACACTTGTGGAGAATATACTGTATATACAAATTTCAAATAATTAAACTCAGTAAAATTCGAAAGGGTTAACAAGGTTTCCAAATAAAATTGCTCACTTCTCAAAAGGTTCAATTCTTCCAAAGAAAAAAAATTCGAGAAAAAGCAGCTTGCTATACTCCATACTTCGTCTTACGTCTAGCACCATCCCCGGTCGAGAGAATATCTCGTCGAGCCACCCTTTAATGCTTGTATTCCTTAGAGGAGAAGGATACGTGACCACACGCAAGGTCCTTGTAGTTACGGAGGGTTGTCTGAGGGTGGCACGGGGTCGACTGTGGTTTAGGAGGTCATGAGAAGGGAAACGGGGTCATCCCTTAATGTCCCCAGCGTTCCAGCTTGTCAGACGTGCGTTTAAAACCGCCCCTGCTCGCTCCACTCTGGACACGGTCGATTCTATGGGAACACGGGTTGCTCGAGGGAAAGAATTTCCTCCGTCTGGCAATTAGTGGGACGACGAATGATTTACCGGGAACAAATTCGAAAGATTTCTACTTCTCCAACGCCCTGTATTTAGGATGAAATTTCTCTCGCTAGAATTACGTAGGTATATGCTCACTAATTCTCAACCCTCGGACTTAGAAATTGCAATTAAAATTAATTGAACACACTTTTGTAGTGTTTTAACCACAACCTACACCACGAGTATTGTTCGTTATTGGGAAAGGGTTAGAGAGCGCCACAGTTAAAGGGTTAAGTTGAAAGTGGAAATTTCTCTTGGTAAAATTAATCCTAAAATTGAAGTAAAAGTGAAAGTTTATTGCATATAGGGACTCTCTATTTTAATATCTCAACCATAACCTACACCACGAGTGTGATTCATTATTGTAAAGCAAAGGGTTAAATTGTGTCACATTTAAAGGGTTAACTTCAAAATAAAAATTTCTCTACGCAAAATTACCCCTGAGACTTCGAAAATAAGACTGAAATTAAACTAAAAACGACCTGACTTCCAAGAAAAATGGTCAAAGTCTACCTCGAATAAAGGGTTAACTCCAAAAACAAAAATTAACCATTCCCATAATTCTCCAATTTTTCCAGAAATCTTGTACACCTACCCAAGTAGTAATTCAACCTTCTTTTATACATCAGTGTATGTATATCCCTGCGTCACTTGGCTTCAGCCAGGCAATTTATCCACCCTCGAAGCCACGCAGACACGCACAGGTCTGTACGCGTAACAAGTTACGTGAAACAGAGAGAGAGAGAGAAATTTGAGCGGGAGAGAGAGAGAGAGAGAGAGGTGGGTTGGATTGTTTATCCCAGTAGAAGGCCGAGTGATGCCCAAGGTCATAGGCCAGGCCCGCCACCCTCGTCTGTGTTGTGTCTAGACGGTGCTTTTCACCCCTCGCCGCCCTCTTTACCATCCTCAACCCTCGCCACCCCCGCCTTCGACTGCTTCCCGACGTATCACACTCCACCACCTTGGCAACCCTCGGCCTCTTGCCACCTACCACCCTTCGCTATGATGCTCGATCAATTATCGATGCTCTTTGTGCCGCTTTTCGACACGATTTTCCCGTCAACTTTCTCCATTATTCGCCGATTCGATTCCGCCAGCTTTCTCTAATTGCCGAATTACCTTCGAGACTGTGTTTATGCTTGAGCGTTATCGCCTTGAGGTTTCCTTTTTTCAGACGATTTTTGGGTAACTTTACGTAATTTTGCAATCCTCAGATGTTGCAAATAAAAGTGTCACACTTTGTCGCGTATTTCTTTTTTTCGAGAAATCTCGAGATTTCGAAAAATTTTCCAAATGAACTCTGAAACTTCCCTCGTTCACCGATCCGTCGATGAGATTTCGGCGGTTCATTCTCGAGCTGTTATTAAATTCCGAAAATGTGATAAAAGCTCGCCGAGAAAATTCGCCGTATCGAAGGGTTAAAAGTTGAGAATTTCGTTTCAACCGAGAAATCTACAAACTTTTCGAACGAAGTAGACCAAAAATGATCCACCGAAATTCCGAAAATTTCCGAAATGAAGCAAACGAGTATACACGCGAATATATTTAACAATATTACGCTAAATAAATACGGAAGAATTTCCGGGAAAATTGTAATAGCGTACGGTTCTCTCTGTTACAGCAATGCAACCCCCACGACAAGGAGAGCGACTATTGGGGCGGTGGACGGGGCGCGAAACAAGGTTACGAGGTGAGCCAACCGCTTGCACATATTTCAGGAGAACGGCCGGAATTTTCACGGCCCCCGTGCTAATTCTACTTAGTGAAGCGCAGCACTTTCTGTTGCAGGCGAAAATGAACGTGGACCATGGCCAACTGCAGAAGGGTGAGTTTTGTCCCTCTCTCTGTCTCTCTTTATTCCTTCATGTGTCTCTCATTAGATCGCTTAATCGTCGCGGGTGCACTTGTCACTCGAGTGCCTTAATTATGCCTACATTTCTCTCTGCTCTCCTATACCTTGTTTATCTATTTATTTCTGGAACGATTTGCGTAGAAAAAAGGGGAAAGAAACGTGAAGTGGAGGAGCGAGAAGGAAAATTAGCTACGACGATCACAGCGACGATGAATTTTTATTTAACTTGACCAGTTGACGTTTCGTCGTTCTTCTTGATCTGACGAAAAAAATTATTGCACTAATATTTTTCGCAGCGTACAACGTAATTTGGAGCTCTTGTACGTTGTCTATTTGAAATCATTCGCAGAAGAAATTAACGTAGGTTGAGAATTAGACTGAATGATTAATTTTTTTTAGGGGAGACTGGGGATCGGTAGTTATTTTCTTCACTGTCAACTAGTCTATTGTGAAATTTATCGTACTTTAAGATTCCGAGCTTAACATATCGCATTTAGTAGGGAGCCATTTAGGTGCAACTCGGGGAAACGTAATTTCTAGCTTCGTCAGTGCTTTTCAGTGAAATATTTCAATTTCTGATGAAGTAAAATACAATTCTGTAGGGATGACCGAGCGTGAGTGCGTTGTTTGTATGAATGCGTTGTCTGTGTGAATGCGTGAGGGTCTATGGTCAGAGCGGTAAGGACCGGCGTGCCAGGTCGAGTGTTTGGGATAGCGCGAAAGATATTGAACGAATGTTTAGTTTTAGTAATCAGGCGAGGAGTGCGTGAGCGCGTGTGTGTTTTCTTCTATCTAAAAGTGTGCATGTATGCAAGATGACATTAGGATGAATGCGAGGGAGCGAAAGGCAGTATGAATCCAGCGATTGATCGAGCTACATCCTTAGCGTAGCACCTAGCAATATAAAGTATTAATAAATATAGTATAGTCAAAAGTCCGTTCGAGTTTACTATCCCTCCTCACATAAATCCCCTACAATTCTATGAATAATGTCTATTTATTAAGGTTCGGACCGTTTCGCTGTCGCAGGTGCCGTTAAAATGGGTGACAGCGTGCCCGACTCACATGGCGAAAACAATTAAGAGCACAATCCTATCTCTTTTCGTTTTAAAGTGACAACCATTGTAACACCTTACCCCCAGTCTCCCCTACTGGGTGCTCTTTTTTTAATTTAACCAGCGAGGTATCTTCGTTCCTTTTGATAAAGCGAAGAAACGTTCGAAGAGCAGATATTTTTCAAGGTCGCTTGGAGCTCTTGTACGTTGCTTATTTATTTCTACGGGTAGTGAATGATTTGCGTAAGGAATTAACGTTGGTGGAACGAGGAGGAAGGAAACTTAGAGTAAATGATCAATTTTCTTAATTTAACCACCTGAAGTGTCTCTATTCCTTCTGATAAAGCGAAGAAACGTTCGAGAGGGAGATTATCCTGTTGCTATGAAGTAATATTTTTCAGGGACACTGTCGTTTTTTGAAATTTGCATTGTAGCGTTCTTCGAAGCTCTGGAAATTCGTACTTGTTATCCTCCCCGCATCGAAATTGTGAAAAATTATACTTGGACCAATCCGTCGCCTTCTCTCCTGCCCGCTGTTCTGCCAAAAAACGTTTGGCCATTGAATAAATGTCGACCAAGGAGCGCGCAAATATTGGCACTCGATATTCGATAGCGCTGTTATTCGTGGATATTGAAATAACAGAGGTGAACGGCGACACGGAGAATGGGAGCACACTATCGTTTCCCTTTTTTTCTGTTTTTCTCCTATTTTTCGTTTCTCCTCGCTTCTTCGTTGTCGTCTGTTTTTTTCCGGGAAGCCTCGCTTCGCCCTGAATCCGGGAATTTTGGGAAACTTGAGGAGCTGCGAGAAGTGGGGACTTTTTGAAAATTTTGTCCTCGAGCTGTAACTCTGCATTCTGTCGAATTTAAGTTTCTCTTGTCAATGAGATTTCAGCGGTTTCTTCGCAAAATTTCGCGAAACTTCAGCAGACGTCGAAGGGTTAAAATTTGAGCATTTTTGGGATTTGCGAAATACTAGTTTCACAGTTTTGCGAAATTTGTCCTGAAGAAATAATTTTGCATTCTGTCACTCTGTCAGTTTTAAGTTCCTCTTGTCAATGATCTATCAACGAGATTTCAGTGGCTCCTCCTCGAAGCTTCGCCAACAGTCAAAGGGTTAAAATTTGACAATTTTCAGAAAATTAAAAATACTACGTTTTCACTCTTCAATTCTGCAATAATTAACCGTACACCAGGCGTAACTTCAAACAAAACCCAAAAGTTCTCAGAATGTCTCTTCTCGAATATTTGCTAATTTCAATTTCCAAGAAACCGCAAAGGAATAACAAGAACAGACCGAAGATTGCTCGAACCGAGCTGTTTACTCGTTGATTCGCGCGGCGAGGCAGACAAGAGATGATTTCATCTCGGTTTATCGTTAAATAATCGAACAGCGTGTCGGAGAGACCTTTGGAAGAGAGAAAGAAGAGAAGAAAAAAATGAAGAGTGGACAGGGCCGAACGCTGACGCACGCTACATGTAAACAGTTCGTAAGGCCCGTGGTCTCTCTCTCTCTCTCTCTCTGGAACCGGTTGTGACTTTGCATCCGTGACGTAAGATCGTCGATTAGGATCGAACCTGAAACCGGCAGGAGAGGGAGGGGGAAGAGGTCCAACAGAAGGAAGAAAAAAGAGGAAGCAGAAAACACGCGTGAACGCGAATTTATCATTCGAACGTGTCCCTGTCGAGTCCGTTTTATTTTTCACCTGTTAGCTAAGACCTCTTCTTTCTCTTTTGAGTCCTCCTTCGATTCTTCTTCTTCTTCTACGGGAGGCTTCCTTCTTCCGTGTTGCAGTTTCCCTGACCTCTTGAGAAGCTCTTTTTGCGGATCGAGTCCGGGAACTGGTGTTTGAAGATTCGTTTCCTCTTCTCCTTTTTTTTCTTCCTCTTCTTTTGGTGTTTTAAGGTGGTTACGTGGTGCAATCAGGTTTGGGGAATTTAAGAAGGGTAGGGTCATTGCTTCTCCCAACGATTCTCTTGTGCTTCTGCAAGTTAGGTGAATTGCGACTTTTTCAGTTGTGAGATATGTTTTCTTCCGAAGTTTCTGGTTGGTCGGTGAATACAATTTTCTGCTACGTACTTGAAGTGAGTTTCCCGAAAATCTCGACTGAAAAATGAAGGACCAAATCGTTGTGAAGATTATGCGAAAGTGCAATTTCCAAAATCTTCCATTGATCAATTAAAATAATTTCTCCTGCATGTTTCGATGAAACCACCCGTGAATATCAATTACTTTCGAACCCCATAAAAAATCAACGAGAATAATTCCCTCCTTCGTGCTTAATTTTCAAATATCCAGCACTCGAATCGAATCACCTAAAAAACCAAGGAAAATAATTTTCTCCTCCACCCTTAGTCTTCGAATACCCAGCACTCGAATCGAATCAGCCGAAAAATCTTTAAATTAAACCACCCCTAAATTACATTCTCGAACATCCACCGCCTGAGCAAACTGCCATCGTCACGGGCCGGAGTCAAACGAGTCGTAGAATTAGAGTTGACAAGGGTAGAAATTAATTGGGGGAGGGAAGAAGAAAATCTTTGAATTTCTCCAATCGAAACGATCGATGGTCGATACAGAGAGAGAGAGCGAGAGAACGCCGCGCCGCTGCCGGCAATGACCTAGGCCATTCACAGGCCGTCATTTTTCCCCCCCGGTTGCTCTCCCCGAAGGGATTAAGTAATCGGTGGCTTCACTCGTAAAAGGTGAAGCACGTTTCCATAAATGTTTTTCACTGCCAATGGCACGCGCGACGTGTCGTGTAGATCGGCCATTTACGTGAACGCACACACGCTTTCCCCATCGTGCTGTTCCGCCTGCCTCTGACGGGGCACCATGTACCGATTCACCTGATAAGTGGAAAGAAACCAAGCAAAACATCGCCTGGTTATTCAGCCTCGCGTATTTTTTCTCTCTCTCTTTTTTTTTCTACTCTCGTCCACCGTTCGTTGTCTTTGCCCCGGTTAACGAGGGGATCGTAATTAGCTGTTGAGCAGTATCAGCTGCGAGTTTTATTCATCTAATTGACGTCGTTTTATTTTACCTGGGATATTGTTCGTTCAGTTGGGGATTTTAATTCTGTTAAAATTGTCATTTTCGGTGTTTTACGTGGAGTGTTGGGAATCTGGGGATGAGCTGCTTGTTGTAGTTTCGGTGGTGACGATTTTTAAGGAATAATAGATTTTATGGTTGTTTATTGCTGTTTTAGAAATTTTCTTGTGGCTTGATTCGTTGGAAGCAAGGAGTATACACCTGTCCCCCGACTTACACGGATGATCGGTTCCTCAGAAAATCGAAATCATGGCTTTTTGCATGTGTAAATCGGGGGAAAAACAAAATGCGCAAAAATGTAAAACAAAAATAAAATAAAAATGAAAAACAAGAAATATTCAGGGTCAGGGTTTAGTTTCGAGCGAGCGGTCGACGAAGGCGAAAATAGCCGGTCGCCAATGAAAGATCCGCGGCGGCAGCAAATGAATGCTTTTTGTCTGCAAAAAAGGGGGAAATTCCGTTCATTTTTTGGTTTAATGCCAGTGTTGACAAACGAACGGTACTAAAAAATGACTGTACCAATATGTGCGCAGCATAAACTTTTATTTTTAACAGTTTATGTTTCTGGTAAGCCGTTATTTTGAAAACCGTGTAAAACGTGGGGTTGGTGTATTAATTTAGGGAGGAATTGCCAATTTTTGTTTTACCAAAGACACTAATTTTCGTGGAATATGACAACTTTGTCTCCTTTCTTGCTTATCTATCCAGTTACGCTGAGAAAAGGTCTCAGTCAATACTTTGTGAAAAGGAGCGAAGGTGTTTTACGTTAGAAGTATATTTTTTACGATTGTTTGTTGCTTTTTTGCAAATTTTCTTGCGGCTCGATTCGTTGGAAGCAAGGAATTGCCAATTTTTATTTTGTAGAGTAACTGTGTCTTTTTAATTCCGCCATACCGAGTACGAGCTGCGTACTCGCTCGACCAATTCGAGTCAAGCTTCCCCAGAACATATAAAAGATGACCCTTTGACCAGAAAAGTGAGTCCTTGCGGAAAGCCGACTAAGACTACTCTAGCATACACCGAGCAGACGTCTTCGCGGATTATAGACGACACTCCTTGTTCTTGCAAAAGTCAGTACGGAGCGAACGAAGACTCCAGGACCAGGTTTCCTGTCCTGTCTCTACCCTCACCATCTTTACCTGTCCACCTCCTAGAGGCAGACGCTCCTTCGCGAATCATAGCGACACCTCTAGGTTGAACCCAATTCTCCAAAATACCTTCACAGAGACAACAGACGTCTCCTTCGCGGTTTACAGACGATAGTTTCTCTTCCCTCCTCTCTTACCTATTTCACCTACCTATCCCCCCCTCACCTTTGGGAGATCTGGCCGAGTCAAATTTGACTAACGTCAAATTTGCGCCTTTTCACCGACCGCCTTCGAGGCATAATCGCTTTCGATTTATCTGTAATTTTATTCAAGACTAATTTTCGTGGAATGTGATAACCCTGTCTCGTTTCTCGTACACCGGGAGAAAATCTTAGTTGAACCTTTGTGAAAAGAAGCGAAGATATTTCGTGGTTGAAAGTACATTTGTAATTGTTATGTTCACGAGGAGTTGGTTACGGTTCACGGTGGTACATTCCCGATAGGAACGGTGTCGTTTCACTTGTAACGACGGTTCAAGCTTGGAGACACTACGGTGAGAGAATTCTGAGAAGTGAGAGGTGTCTATAGGTGAATTTGGGCCACCATGGAACGAGCGACGGGACCACTTTGACCGAAATTTCGTCGTCATGCGATCCGTGCATTAAGGAATAGTCGGGAGGAATGTTTTACGCGGACTGCTTCGGGCTGATTTTCGGCTGGAGAACGAAAACGTTGCGAGGAATTCGATTTCGGGACACGCGAGGCGACGATAATCACGGCTCCAGGGATTGAGTTATTACTTGACGAGCAACTATGTTGCGTAGAATACGTTTGTTTGAACTTTTCGTTCGCACGATTGCGTCTGTTTGTTCGGATTGCTATTCTTTAGAATCAAGTGTTTGATACTAAAATCTGCCGTTTATGCTAAAGTAACCGCGTTAATTTCGAGCTTGTATAGGAACGAAAGGGTTTGATACTAAAATCTGCCGTTTATGCTAAAGTAACCGCGTTAATTTCGAGCTTGTATAGGAATGAAAGGGTTAACCCCTTGAACTGAAACGACGAGTCCAGCTCGTCGTGAACTTTCTTGAACAAACTGACAACGACGAGCTGCACTCGCCGGAAATTATCGAGAGTTGGAGCTTTTTACATGAGAAGTGTATGTAAGTCGTAGCGAGTCTTTTGCTTTGATAGATTTGTTTGCATGCTTTTAGTAACAGTTTAAACGCAATTTGTGTAAATCTGTGCAGCGAGTATCGCGTAAAGTAAATGCGCGACATACCAACGAAGTGCGATAGCGGTTATTTTTTACTAGTGATATCCGTCTATAGAAGTGATATATTTTTTCGGAGGTGTTGAATCTTACACGTTCACTCGAAGTTTATCTTCAGGATAAATATATATATTTACATTGTTTGAAATTGTTGCAAATACGGTAGCATTATGTTGAAACGCATACTTTTTTCGTTCAAATACTAGAACTGTAATATTTTCGTTAAACATTATGGAAGAATTTCATGTACGCGTATGAAGGAAATATTATTTTTGCTAATAACAAATTATTCGAGCAACAAAACCGTAAGTTTCTATATCAGTCCCTCCTCTTAACAGTAAAACTACCGACCGGGTCAAAATGACCCATTTAGCATCTTTCGGAAAAACGTGAATGTTCTATATTGGTAAGTATTATCGCTTGTAACTTTCCGAATTTATATTCTACATGTATTTGCATCGGTGTGAATCGAATTTTCCGATAAATTCATCTTGTAGGTTCTTAACGCTAGAACAATCGGCCGGGTCAAGAATGACCCGAAGAATCTTTTCAGTCACGCTTCACTTCCATAAAGATGCACTTTTGGAAAGTCGCCGATGGGTCATATTTGACCCGGTCGGTAGTTTTAGTGTTAATTGTCTGGCTGAAAATAAGTTGCAGTTGAAGGGGTTAAGAGGGCGTCAGAAATTAGAAATAAATTGTAAAAGGTAGAAAAATACTTCGTGGTCTCACGAACACCCTTCTTTTTCCCTCGATTTCTGTATTTGTATTTTTCAGAGCTAATTTTAACGAATACGACATGTTAATATAATATTTTCACTGTCGATCTTTCGCCCATTTTCCATTTAAATAATTTAGTAAGCAAGCAGGTCCACACTCACAGAAATGAATAACCAAAAACTGAACAATTCCGTCCCTAGAAATGAAATTTGGAACGAGCCAAAAATTTAAATCCCAGCAAGAGAAGAAATAAGCGAATAAACGAGCCCAGTTTCATCCCGTACAAAATAATTGAAGGAAGAAACGAGAACGGAGAGCAAAGAGAGAACCGTTATTAAGATGGAGGGTCGAAAAAGGTGGCAGAGGTTATAGCACACACGCGAGTTCTCTCTCTCTCTTTGGTCGGTTTCGTCACGACTTCCGTTTTCGAAACGTAATTCGCGGCAAATGGCCGGCCTCTAATGACCGAAGCAACTTCGCCATGGTAATTCCCCTGTTACGAGGCGATCCCCACGGACTCTCTGTGCGTCTCGATCTCGTGACGGCTGGTTCTACTCGTCGATGTAACGGATAACGACTTTCACCTATGCGTGATCCACGCGGTTGCACCAGCCTCTTCTCTTCTCGGCTCTTCAGCCTTTAGT
>NW_017100207.1:511623-512877 GCF_001263275.1 Habropoda laboriosa | reverse complement strand
GGTTAACACGGTGTTTCCAACGGAACGATGAATACGTTGACACTGTACCGGGCTCGAAATTACAGAAATTCAAATGGAAGAGAAGGGGGAAATGTTTAGTCGTGAAAATAGGGGGAATTTTCTATTAATTTTTAGTTGAGAAAGAAACTTTCCTCTTTAACACGTTAAACGCCCAGCCTGTTTTGCTTACCGTTCCGTTCAGGCCACACTTGGCCGACAAGTGGGCCATGCGAACTATAAACAGAAGAGGACCAACGAAAAGTATACCGTCAGTCACCGGTGACTGACGCGGCACGAACGGAAAGTATAGCGTCAGTCGCCGGCGACTGACATGGCGTTTAACGTGTTAGAAATGTCCAAATTTTTAACAGTGCAGAAATTTCAGAATTTTCAGTGATTTTCCACTTGGAAAGAAACTTTCTTCTTCAGTTTTGAGCAGGAACGATGAATACGTTGACACGTGCACTGGGTTCCGAATTTTTAGTAACAAATTTCGTAAATTCAAATAGAAAAGAGAGGGAAAGTATTCTGTCACGAGAAAAAAACTTTCTTCTTTGATTTCTAAGGGAATGGTAAATACGTCAACGCACACTCAGTTCCAAATTTTTAACAGAGCCCAAGTTTCACAAATTAAGTTCCAAAAAATGGGAAAAATATTCGCTCGTAGAAATACGAAGAATTGTCGGTTAATTCCCACCTGGAAAGAAACCTTCTTTCTTAGTCCTTCTTCGAAAGAAGCCCTTCTTCCTTCAATTTCTAAGGCGCCTAATGACAAACACGTTAACACACACTCAGTTCCAAATTTCCCAAATTGAAATGCAAAATAGTGTACACTGTGCTAATAGAAAGAGGAATTTCTAATTAATTTTCACTCGAAAAGAACTCCTTTTTAAATTTTCCAAGTACCGTACGCTCCGAAATTCCCGGGTGAACTATCAGCGGGAATATTTTGGCGAAGCAGTTGCGAAAAGGGAGTTTCGAAAGCGGTAGTGGCCGATTTCCGCGCGTTCCTTCGTTAAACGTGTCCGCGCTAATGAAGATAAATATCGAAATTACGCGACGAGAAAGGAGGCGGCAAATTGTGCCGCGAGAGCAACCTCCGTCGATCCCTCGATCCACGGAGTCGCGCGAGACAGTAACGAGACAACGACGTCGTCTTTCGTTTCCGTTTGAGAATCGTAAAAAGACAGAGAAGGTTTCGCAACGGGGACGATTATAAAACGATATCCCCTTTCGTTTGCATTCCTCCTAAAT
>NW_017100207.1:484222-511580 GCF_001263275.1 Habropoda laboriosa | reverse complement strand
GAGAGACGAGTTCCGTTTGAATATTTTACCGATCTAGAAATGAGTTATTACAAGAGATCAATTATGAGAAGGGTGTAATTCAATTCGAGCTCTAGACTAATTTTAAAGAAACAAGGGAAACTTTCTTTCTTTAAATTAATGTTAATATTTTGGTTGAAATTTTTAGCAATCGGTGGTGTTTTTTTGCAATTTAGTGATTTATGGTGCTTTCATAGTGAACGATGCGAGTTACCCAAAATTAGTGTGACTTTCTTTTTATACAAGTTTGCAAAATCGCTGTAGATCACTGTAGATCACTGCCCCTAATTTTAACCGTGATTTCGCTGTACTGTACTGTTTTATTCGAATATTCAATGTATTCTCTATTTCACCGTGGTGAACAAATTTACGAAGGCCCATAGATCTCTTCTCTGTCTTCGTTAATATATGTGACGATTATCTAACGTCGCTTCTCAGTTGCCACTCGATTGCAGAGGGTTAAATGTGGACAACACGATTCGGTGCATAGTTGAATATTAAAAAAAATTTGATCTTATAGATTCAGTAAATAGAAACTGAATCAGAGTGAAGCATCGAACACGGTATTTCCATAAAATTAAAGAAAATTGGAGGAAGAAACGTGTAAAAATGTAGAGATAACAGAGAAATAGTCTCGAAACCGATCCATCGATCTTCCAATTAACCTTTTACGAGGAGCAACGGCGTCGAAAGCTGTTCTCTATACTCGGAAGGTACGTAAGGGATGTTGGAAGTAAATTTAGCCAACGAAGGGCCTCGTTTCTCGCGGATATTCTTCAGCAAAGCGACGTGTAAATCGAGTCGTTGCTCATCGACGGAGCGGCGCGACGCGTCGCGTCGCGATATAAAATCCAGCAACGACGTCGTAAAACTCCGCAAGCCGGGCGGTAAAATCTCTGGGAAAGCCATGAAACCGAAGCGGCGGTGAAAAACTCGGGTGTTGGGAGGAGGGAAAACCGTAAAAACACCTGAACTACCGATCGCCACTGCCAGACGATTGCCAGACGGTGTGTCTACCAAGGGAAAAAACCTTCTCCTTTTCCTCAACCCTCGGGAATTCCTCCGAAGATGAGGAAAGATCTGTCCCCTTGGATGCTTGGGAACTTCGTTTGCTTCACACTTTCGACGCTTCCATTGAATTCGTCTGATCAGAAACAGCGATCTTTTTGCGAACTTTGGAATAGAGGAAATGAGTGCTGGTGTAGCGTAAATTACTTGTGTATGGGCAGTTTTACTAAGTGGGAGTAATAGTAATTGTGTGCGATTCTTGGTTTGAGATTGTAGCATAATTTGTGATTTTTTAAATTTAGGCAGAAATTGCACAAATCGCGTATATTTATATTGAATTTTTTATGGTAAAATAGGGATTGTGATTTAGCAAGTGGGTGAAAAAGTAATTATGGCGATTCTCAATTTGAGATTTTAGGAATTATGCAGAAATTGCACAAATCGCGTATATTTATATTGAATTTTTTATGGTAAAATAGGGATTGTGATTTAGCAAGTGGGTGAAAAAGTAATTATGGCGATTCTCAATTTGAGATTTTAGGAATTATGCAGAAATTGCACAAATCGCGTATATTTATATTGAATTTTCCATGGTAAAATAGGGGTTGTGATCTAGCAAGTGGGTGAAAAAGTAATTATGGCGATTCTCAATTTGAGATTTTAGGAATTATGCAGAAATTGCACAAATCGCGTATATTTATATTGAATTTTCTATGGTAAAATAGGGATTATGATCTTCTAGGGATTGTGATCTAGCAAGTGGGAGAAAAAGTAATTATGGCGATTCTCAATTTGAGATTTTAGGAATTATGCAGAAATTGCAAAAATCGCGTATATCTATATTGAATTTTCTATGGTAAAATAGGGATTGTGATCTAGCAAGTGGGAGAAAAAGTAATTATGGCGATTCTCAATTTGAGATTTTAAAATTATGCAGAAATTGCACAAATCGCGTATATTTATATTGAATTTTCCATGGTAAAATAGGGATTGCGATCTTCCAAGTGGGAGAAAAAGTAATTATGGCGATTCTCAATTTGAGATTTTAGAAATTATGCAGAAATTGCACAAATCGCGTATATCTATATTGAATTTTCTATGGTAAAATAGAGATTGCGATCTTCCAAGTGGGAGAAAAAGTAATTATGGCGATTCTCAATTTGAGATTTTAGAAATTATGCAGAAATAGCAAAATAGGGATAGTAATTTACCAAGTGAGAGCAAAAATAATTGAGAAAATAATAAAATAATAAATAATTTGAGATTTAGCGTGATTTTGCAAATTACATATTAAAAAGGTTTTCTTGTGCATTTTAATTTGTTTAGATTGCTAAGGATACGCATGAAGCATAAAAGTTTCGAGAGAAATATCAGTCGTTAATTTAAAAAAAAAAACTAGTTTCCTTATTTCTGAAAAGTTAGTCAGGTGTGGCATACGCTGTTTCTTCCTGAAAGATCGATGAGACGTTATTTTTTGCCCGGACATTACTTTCGGAATTTTAGATAAATAGAAGTGATTCAATTTTGTAAACAACTTTCGTGGTTCACGGTGAAACATCTTCACTGAAATCCCAAATATCAAGAAGTGGTTAAATTAGTAGATATCTCACATTCCGTACTCTACCAAAGACATTCAATCGCAATTACTCAGAAACTACAACAAAAATCTCCATTAAAACAATGAAACTACCTATAGAAAAATTCATACTGAACACAAACACTCCACGAAATTTCCAATAAATTCAGTGTTATCTCAAAAGACAAGAACATCCCGTTCCCTTGAAAATCTACCAAGAACTGTCATAGAAATATCGCAACTCGCATTCTCCGAGGACTAAAAAAGAATTAAATTTTTCTTTCGGTTCATCGGTATCCAGTCTTTCCAAGGGAATTTCATCGTCGTTCCAGAATTCGAACGCGGGTGGAAAAAAAGGAGGAGAACTTTCTCGCGACAGACGTCTAGTGTAATGAAAAACCTTTGGAAATACCGTAGAAAGTCTGTTTGGTGGAAAAATATTTTTAAAAGGCGGAAGCGCCGATTTTTCGAGACTTGCCACGTATGCAGATCCCCTTGAGAGAAGAGTCTTTCTCTCTCTCTCTCTCTGGTCTAACAGTTGCTCGATGACATAACGACCTTGCCAATGGTGCATCTGATCTTTAATTCCGTCCCGTCGCGGGACCTTTCGAGCCTCTGCGGACAATGGTCGCCCCAGGCGTCGACTCATCGACCAAAATGTCCTGTTAGCAGAGAGACACGGACTTTTGTTGCTCCTCTTGGAACGAATAGGAATTTTCGTCCCGTCGTTTTCGATGCTCGTCGCAATTTTTCGCATTTCTCGATCCCCTCGCGGAGAATCATTCCGCTGTTGCACAGTGGAACGGGAGGGGAATAGCGGTTTGGGAGTGGGCGGACTTTGAGTCGACGAGAATGTGGAATTTTAGGAGGTTTTAATTATCGAGGAATATAGCTTTCTTCGTTTGTTGAAATTTCTGGTTTGGAGAATTGTCTGGTGTGTAGAGTAATTGATGGAAATTTGGGTATTAGGGAAATTTGGAAACTAGGGAAATTTGGAAGCAAGGGAAACTTGGAAATAAGGGAAATTTGGATATTAGGAAAATTTGGAAAGAAGGGAAACTTGAATATTAGGGAAATTTGGAAATAAGAGAAATTTGGCAATAAGTGAAATTTGGAATAAGGGAAATTTGGAAACAAGGGAAATTTGGATATTAGGGAAATTTGGATATTAGGAAAATTTGGAAATAAGGGAAATTTGGATATTAGGAAAATTTGGAAATAAGGGAAACTTGGAAATAAGGGAAATTTGGAAACAAGGGAAACTTGGAAATAAGGGAAACTTGGAAATAAGAGAAATTTGGAAACAAGGGAAATTTGGAAAATTTGGGACTCTGGGGAGAGTAATTTTCAGATGACTTTGTCACGTTTACCTCAAATATCTCCATTATTTCAAACGGAGAAAGAGAAAATTTCAGAAAATTAAAAAATATTTCAGAAGATTAAAAAAAAATTTCCAAGGTTACTAATAAGTGAGAAAATTACTTAGAATCTCCAATTTTTTTAATAGAAATTTTGAACACAAAAGCACCCTAAATTACATTTATCTCAAAACTCGTTGTCTCTCTTACAACCATATTACAATTTTTCAAATAACTACTACATTTGAACCATCCAAAGTAGCCAACCCCTTACAATTCCCCAAAGAACGAAAAAAACCAGAGTAGACGTGTAATTATATTCGAAAGACATTCCCGAGAGTTGTCTAATTGAATTTCTGTCGGTGTCCACGGATTTATCACCGTGTCCCGCTCGATTCCTCGAAATCTCCTTTTCCACACGTACGAGCATTCGCAATCGTGGCTCGTTTCTATCTAAATTTCATATTGTTCGCTATTGTACACACAGACGTGTTCTTGTTCATCGGGTGGTACAGCTCGTTGAGCATCTCGAATCTCGATGGATCGATCGTTTCCCCCCTCCCGGTGCTTGGTGACATTTTGCAGAGTGTCGTTTGCATAATTCAGACAGGCAATTCTTGAACTTGATCGAGACGACGAACATCTTGGTGAAATTATCGCCAGACTTGAGTCGTTATAAATGAATCGCCCGGTGAAACGTCGTAATTTAATCCGGCGATTGTATTAATATTAATTAACGAGTCTCGGATCGTGTCTTTCGATAACAGATTTCGTTTCCGCGGCTGTTCGCGAGACCTCCCAAATATTCGTGAAGAAATTCGACGTTTGAGAGATTAGGATGCGATGGTAATTTGCTAATTCGAAGATCGATTAATTTTATTTGATTTGGAATTGAAGACCTCCCAGGGATAGATGGAAAAGTTTGGAGTTTTGGGAAATTTGTGTGTGTTTAGAGAATATTTAGGAATTTAGTGATTTTAAGATCAATGGGTATTTTGGAAAATTGAATTTAATATTTTTAATTGAAGACCTCCTAAGGATAAATGGAAAAGTTTGGAGTTTTGGGAAATTTGTGTGTGTTTAGAGAATATTTGGGAATTTAGTGATTTTAAGATCAATGGGTATTTTGGAAAATTGAATTTAATATTTTTAATTGAAGACCTCCTAAGGATAAATGGAAAAGTTTGGAGATTTGGGAAATTTGTGTGTGTTTAGAGAATATTTGGGAATTTAGTGATTTTAAGACCAATGGGTATTTTGGAAAATTGAATTTAATATTTTAAATTGAAGACCTCCCAGGGATAGATGCAAAAGTTTGGAGATTTGAGAAATTTGTGTGTTTTTAGAGAATATTTGGGAATTTAGTGATTTTAAGATCAATGGGTATTTTGGAAAATTGAATTTAATATTTTTACTTGAAGACCTCCTAAGGATAAATGGAAAAGTTTGGAAATTTGGGAAATTTGTGTGTGTTTAGAGAATATTTGGGAATTTAGTGATTTTAAGATCAATGGGTATTTTGGAAAATTGAATTTAATGTTTGGAATTGAAGACTTGAAAATTGCGAAATATTCTGGGGAAGCATTGATTTCCCAAATATCGAATTTACTAATTTCAAGATCAATAGGTATGTTGTAAAATTGAATTTAATATTTGAAATTGAAGACTTGAAAATTGCGAAATATTCTTGTGAAGCGTCGATTTCCCAAATACCGAATTTTTTCAGTGGTTCTTGAAAGTTTTTAATTTAATATATCAAGCGACAAAATTGAATATCTGAGAAATGGGTGTTCCTCGACAACCTTTCGCAGTGCAAAAATTTCCAAACCAATTAGTATTCTATAAAATGAAATTTATCATTTAAAATTTAGTGCGCTATAAAATGAAGTTTAGCATTTGGGAGAATATTTTGCAATTACAAAAGTATACCTACTTACGTATAATTTTAGCAAATTTCACATTGAAACAATTCAAAAGATTCATCAAAGTTCCTCTTTTCTCTCAATTTTCCACTTTCACACTTTCGATGAATTAAAAAGTTTCCTATCCCCTCTTCAATTCTCCAAATCAAAGTCGCCCTCTCAAATTAATCATTTAAAATTTAGCACGCTACAAAGTAGAATTCAGCATTTAGAATAATACTTTTCAATTACAAAAGTTTACTTCCAATTTTCCACTTTCACTTTGAACGAATCAAGAAATTTCTTATCTCCTCTTTAATTCTCCAAGTCAAAGCTGCCCTCAAAATTTCGTGTGCTACAGAACAAAGTTTACTTACAATTTTAGCAAATTCACACTTAAACGATCCAAAAGATTTATCAAATTTTCACTTTGAACGAATCAAGAAATTCCCTATCCGTTCTCCAAATCAAAGCTGCCCTTTCTACGCGCGTACGTTGCACGATAGTCGGCCTGAACGAAAAGGCGTTCGCAGTGCACACGCGACGAGACAGCGAAACGAATCGAAAGCGCAGCGGTGGCAGGATCCTTGATCCTTCCGACTCGATGACGTCAGGATCGCTCTCGACGACGAGCGATCGAATATTCATGAGTGTCGAGGAGACAAGCGCAGGCCACGGTGTCGCGTTCGCGGCTCTTACGACAGAGATCTTAATGGCTGGAATCGTAACGATAACAGCCTGCCTCTTTATCGCTCCGCGCAGGCTTTCGTTCTTTCGATCGTTCAATAAGCACCAATTCCAATCGGGATCAGTTTCTTCTTCCTTTCTCTCTCGGTATTCTTATTCTTACTTTAGTCGGATGAATTTTTACAATTTAGGGATTTTGTGTCGAATCTTTTCTCAATTAAAAAGTGGAATTAACCTTGTCGCGACGGCGGAACTAGCCATCAGTACGCCACTAACCATACGCATCAAGAGTGTCTCGCGTTTTTTCAAATCTTAGAGGATTTCGTTGGAACAGTAGAGGGCTTAAGGATGGTGTCGGATGAAGGGAATGTCGTTGAGGCCTTGTTCTGTATTTTAAAATAATTCTTCACTTTGAGTTGTCGAGGCGCGAGCCAATGCGACGCGCTTACTGGATGCCGGATATAACCGGCGCTAGCCAGTGTCAAGCATTTAGTGGATGCCGGATATAACCGGCGCTAGTCGCGAAAGGGTCAAAGACTCAACGACGAGTGAAAAATTGGATATTTGAGAATTTCTGATTGTCGAGAGTATTTTATAATTTAAAATTTAAAATTGGAGACGCTGGAGAATTGTGCAATTATTGTCGAGGGTTTCAAATTTCCCAAATATCGAATTTTTTCATTCGACATTTAGAATTCGTATTTTCCGTTTCTGTTGCTTCGAAACATCAAATCACTGGAAATTTCGCGATAAATTTTCGAATCGAGTCAGTTTGAAATTGACAAGATGAAAATCGAGCCTCTTTCGTAATTGTGAAAATTACGTTAGGTTCGTCAGACCTCGCAAGAGTAACCCACAGTTAGGTTGGGAAAAAGAAGAGGAGGAAAGTTCTTTACGCGAGAGTCATTTATTTGAAGCGTTACGAAAGAAGGAATTTAAGAAATTGCAGAAGGAAAGAGAATTCTCTGTTGGTGGATAGGGCGAACGAAATTCCACGACGGGAGAGGCAGAGGCTCGTCGAATTCCGGCTCGTTTCGACGCAGCTGGTAAACAATTATAAACATGTGTCACAATGGAGACAATTGCTGCTCTCCCACGACCATTAGTCCCGTTTCCCGCGAGCCTAAGTTCCGCAAAAGGGAGCTTGCTTTTCGCCAAGCATTTTTATTTATTTAAATGTTCAATTTCTGTCTGTACTGCCACTGTTTCTCTTCTTCGTTTACCTCCCTTTCTTCCAATTTCAGTCAAATTCGAATCGGTGGAAGAGAGACAATTATTATATTAGCAATTTTTATTTTCGAAGCTTCATTTCCGAGGTTCTCTTCGAAATTAGTCACTTTTCTTTCAATTTTGTTAAAATTCGGATCAAAGTGGGAAAGAGGCAATTGATATTTGTGCAATTTTTAAATTCGAAGTCTGATTTTGGAAAAGTTGATTAGGAAATTAATCACTTTTTTCTCAATTTTATTAAAATTCGTATCAGCGATAAAGAAATAATTACTATTTCTGTAATTTTTAAATTGGAAGTCCGATTTTCTTCGAAGCTAATTACGTTAATTAATCGCTTTTCTTTCAGTTTTATTAAAATTCGAATCAGTGGAGAAGAGACAACTATTATTTTTGCAATTTTTAAATTCGAGGCCTCATTCTTGAGATTCTCTTGGAAATTAATTACGAAATTAATCACTTTTCTGCCAATTTTATAAAAATTCGAATCAGTAGGAAGGAGACAATTACTATTTCCACTGATTTTCGAGATTCTCTGCGAAGCTAATTACGAAATTAATCACTTTTCTCAATTTTATTAAAATACCAATCGGCGAAAGAGAAACAACTACCCACGATCACTATAGTTTCCAAATTGCAAGCCTGATCCTCTGTACACTTCTAAGTTAATTACGAAATTAATCACGGTCCTTTCCCAACAATCTCACGCCCTCGCAATTACGTCTTTTCGCATTGTCTGCGGCTCGAGGTCGCTGCTCGTTCCTAGCTTCCGGTCTGCGACTGATTTTTCGGTTTTCCAAGGACGTATACCTCCTCCACTCCTTCCTCTCGAAAATTACCATCAACTCTTGCTCAATTACTTCCGAACTGCTTCACCGTCGCACTTCTATCGAAACCTCGATATCATCGTGCAATTTGAAACAATCACTTGAAAATCACAGAGATCAAAATCCGAGGAAAATTTTCGAAAATTTTCCCGTAGGATCTCGAAAATGCGCGGGAAAGGAATAAAAAGGCGGAAGTCTGCGGCTGGCGGGAAAAAGGAGAACGGTGGTTGTTCGAGTGGCCGATGAATGAAATTGTAACAAAAGGGAGAGGCGTGAAGACGAAGAAGAAGCGGTGCAGTGAAGAGTAGGAGGCAGGAGGGGAAAAAAAGAAGGTGGTTTTCACGCGCGAAGGCGCCGAAACAGCCGCGATAATTCCATTGAAGTTGCTCGTCGCGTAAGAGAGCGCCGCGGGCCGCGCGTGACGTCATGCCTCATTAGTGACATCTCTCTCTCTCTCTCTCGGACCGACGATGAAAACACGCGCTGAAATTAACACGAGCAATGCTCGTAGTAAACAATGCTCCGTTTTTCGTCCGATTCTCTCTTCTTTTCTCTCTCTTGTTGGGAGAAACGCTCGAATCTTAATTTTGAAATTTAGACGAAGCAATTGGTTGAAGTTGGAAAAATGCAATGTGGGTGTAATTTGATGTTTCATTGGTGAAGAGAATAATTGGCAACGATTTATAGATTTGAGAAAAGAAAGTGATGGAAGTATTGAGCTTTGTTGTAAAGAACACAAGAAATTCGGAATTTGCAATTTTGCAATTTTGGGTTAATTAAATTTCCACTGAAAATTGATGACACGATGCGCTGTGGTCACCATTGACGATTTGAGAAAGAAGACGAAATGGAAATATCGAGCCTTAGTGTAAAGAACATAGAAATTCGGAATTTGCAATTTTGGGTTAAAATTTCGCACGAAAATTGATGACACGATACGATGTGGTCACCGTTGACGATTTGAGAAGGAAGACGAAATACAAATATCGAGCCTTAGTGTAAAGAACATAGAAATTCGGAATTTGCAATTTTGGGTTAAAATTTCGCACGAAAATTGATGACACGATGCGCTGTGGTCACCATTGACGATTTGAGAAAGAAGACGAAATGAAAATATCGAGCCTTAGTGTAAAGAACACAAGAAATTTGAAATTTGCAATTTTGCAATTTTGGGATAATTAAATTTCCACCAAAAATTGATGACACGATGCGCTGTGGTCACCATTGACGATTTGAGAAGGAAGACGAAATACAAATATCGAGCCTTAGTGTAAAGAACACAAGAAATTTGGAATTTGCAATTTTGCAATTTTAGGTTAAAATTTCGCACGAAAATTGATGACACGATACGATGTGGTCACCATTGACGATTTGAGAAGGAAGACGAAATACAAATATCGAGCCTTAGTGTAAAGAACATAGAAATTCGGAATTTGCAATTTTGCAATTTTGGGATAATTCAATTTCCACCGAAAATTGATAACACGATACGATGTGGTCACCATTGACGATTTGAGAAGGAAGACGAAATACAAATATCGAGCCTTAGTGTAAAGAACACAAGAAATTTGGAATTTGCAATTTTGCAATTTTAGGTTAAAATTTCGCACGAAAATTGATGACACGATACGATGTGGTCACCATTGACGATTTGAGAAGGAAGACGAAATACAAATATCGAGCCTTAGTGTAAAGAACACAAGAAATTTGGAATTTGCAATTTTGCAATTTTAGGTTAAAATTTCGCACGAAAATTGATGACACGATACGATGTGGTCACCATTGACGATTTGAGAAGGAAGACGAAATGGAAATATCGAGCCTTAGTGTAAAGAACACAAGAAATTTGGAATTTGCAATTTTGCAATTTTAGGTTAAAATTTCGCACGAAAATTGATGTCACGATACGCTGTGGTCACCATTGTTACGATTTGAGAAGAAAATTTTAGGTTAAAATTTCGCACGAAAATTGATGACACGATACGATGTGGTCACCATTGACGATTTGAGAAGGAAGACGAAATACAAATATCGAGCCTTAGTATAAAGAACACAAGAAATTTGAAATTTGCAATTTTGCAATTTTGGGATAATTCAATTTCCACCGAAAATTGATGACACGATACGCTGTGGTCACCATTGTTACGATTTGAGAAGAGAAAGTGATGGAAGTATCGAGCCTTGTTGTAAAGAACATAGAAATTCGGAATTTGCAATTTTGCAATTTTGGGTTAATTCAATTTCGCCCTAAAAGCAACGTCCCTGAAACTCAGTTTATATTACATTTTCCGCGTTATAGGGGATCTTACTGTATAATGAAATACCAGGAGATGACTCAAGAATGAGGTAGAAAATGATTAACTCCACTTTTTGAAATTCTTTCAATTTTAGTATCAAAGCACGTGCATTTGTTTAGTACTTAATTCTTGGCAAATAAAACAAATTTAACAAACTTGATTTTATGGAGTTAGTCACTTCGCCTTCTCAGTGGCTCGTTTCCTAATACTAAAAGAGAAACAATATCGATCAAGTGAACGAACACACTGAAAATGTTGAAGCATGAAAATTACGATAAAGAATGTTAATTTCGAATTTAATATGTCACTGACTAACGTCACGCTCATGTGACGAGCCAGTTCTAACGATAGATCACTCTTATCTATACCCAACGCGTCGTAATATATCCATAATTCGCATATTCACAGATGCAGACTGAATTTTAGAATAATCTAAATCGCAAGCAAAACCAGCCAACGGTTAATCTTCCAACCATAGTTACAACAAAAATAATCACACACCGCTGCAACACAGATTACCCAAAAAGTCCTTTACTAAAATCACTATCGTAACTCGAGTTTCTTCCGCAAAAATTCGCGTCGAGTCTCTGATTGGCCTTCGAAACTCGTTTGCAGGAATAAAAATGGGAAGAGAGAGAATAAAAGGAGGCTGAGAGATAAATTGGCTTGGTAGGCAGCGTGATTTTCAAAAAATGCCGATCGTCCTCGAAATTCGCCTCGTAAACAAGCCACGACGAATCTGCATCCTGTATCGACGACGACGACGAGGAGGAGGTGGGGAGGAATATTGTTCCGAAGACGATGGGGAAAAAATTGTGAAAGAAATAATGCATCTTGTTCCTAGTCGACCGGATTGCGTTGCGTTCTAAACTTAGCCGGCACAGTCTCTCTCTCTGGCTTTTATTCCCATTTCGCGTCGTATCATCGTGTTCTATTCACCGAGCATAAAGAGCCACCTTTCGACTTCTTCGTCGTCGTCCTCTTCCTTGTGATGGTCGAACAGAGACGACAGTTTAGAGTTTAAAGAGTAGCGAAGACGCGGTTGGAATACTGTGAAGTAATTAGAAATTGTCTTACTCTTTCGGGGGGAACAGCGTACGCTTTTCTGGGTAATCGATATTGTGTATTTTATTTGAATTAAACGAAAGGAACAGTTTTTAGAATAATTTTTCGAGGTGAATGTATGGCCAGAAGTGATGAATGTTTTGAGAATGATTTTGTTTATTTTCGTGGGGAAATTACGAAATTTTTGTGGAGGAGAGGAGCGATGGAGTTCTCTTTTCTTTTGAAAGTTCACGTTTCATAGCTTCGTGTAACTTCTCCTCAAAAATCGTGCGAAAATTTCACTCAGAAAGGAAGTGAGGGTTCTTTGAAGAATTACAGTTTTGTTTCCAAGTTTCTAATACTTTTGCGTATGAGAAGTATTGGAAAGTTTGGATCTCTGAGACCTTATCAATCCTTTTAACGTGAAGTGCTCGAAACGTTGAGTATTTATTCTGTTTCTAACGAGATTATAGTGAACACGGATGGAAGTTTAAGGCGTTTCATTTCCGATAATTACAGCACAATATTGTTGCATACTGGAATATTTCTCGCCGGTGTCGCATACTGCTCGTGATCTTATGCAATTTTCCGAGAAACGTATTATTTCAACAACCTTAGACTACTTGCTGCCTCGTCTTACAAGAGAAATGAGCAGAAAAAACTGTATATTACTTAAGTATCATAATTAATCGAACATAAAATAATATTACCATCGATCGCAATCTTCTTTTGCCGATTCTTCGGGGAACGTGAGATATAAACAAATTAACTTTGATGACTGGTCAGAATTAATTAAGTAAAATTCGCCAGTAAAATTCGTCAACTAAAAGAGTGGCATTTCTGAAGAAAGAATGATCCAGTAAGATTTGAAGATTTTCTTTTAAACGGAGCAGAAGATTTAGGATCGAGATTTATCGCGATTCTTTCGCAAAATCGACGACACTTTTGCAGATGACAAATTTCCAAAATAATGATCCACGAAGATTTAAAGATTTTCTTTTAAACGGAGCAAAGCACTTAAGATCGAGATTTACCGCGATTCTTTTGCAAAATCGACGACACCTTTGCAGATGAAGAATTTGAAAAAAAAAATGATCCACGAAGATTGGAAGATTCATTTCTAAATGGAGGGAAAGATGTAGGATCGAGAAATGACACTGTTGCAAAAGAAGAATTTGAAGAAAAGAAAAACGGTTCACGCGGATTTGGAGGTTTTCTGAATGGAGCAGATCAAGATTTCTCGCAAATCGATCGATACTGGATCGGAACGGCGCAGAAAATAGACGCACCGGCTGCAGTTTTCCGCGGTTGCGATATTGCGTGCGCTAATTGCAGGCCGAAGGCGAACCTGCCCCCCTTCCTCCTCTCTCTGGCAAAGCGAGAAAGACGATCAGGTCTCCTGGCGCACGAGATCGCGTATGCAAATGATAATTATCGAGTTCAAGCACGCTGGAAAGATCAATTAATTGTGCCGCGAGGAGAACGTTACGTGGACACGAGGACTGTTCAGAGACGACGGTAACATTTCCTTCGAACGTCGGTCTTTCCATTAACGCGCAGCTTCCTGTGGATTTCGACCAAGATTGTACGCCGTTTCGTTGTTTGTGCAATAACGATAATTCAAACAGGACACCTAATTGCAACGCTCAATGAAAGCCAAAGATTCGTGAAGGAAATTGATATTTCCCTGATAGGAATCAGGTAGAAAGTTTGTCCGAGATTAAGTTATTTAATATGATTTTTCAGAGAAACTTCAAGGAATATTTAACCCTCTATGGGATGGAAAAGAATTTACGTAACCTGCGAGATTAAGTTATTTAATATGATTTTTCAGAGAAACTTCAAGGAATATTTAACCCTCTATGGGCTGTAAAAGAATTTACGTAACCTATAAATACAGAATAACAGTGAATTCAGCAGTTTCGACAATTTTATCGTAACGAATACATATTGTAACTTTGAAGTAACAACGGTTATCGAGAAAGTTACTGGTTGATAAGGAGACATTGTACAACAAGACGTTTATTTTGTGGAAGAAAGTTCAATTGTTTAATAAAATATCGATATATTAGTACGTGACTTGAAAGTTACACGGGCCCATAGAGGGTTAATTCAGGAATGGAAAGGCATTTTATTTCTACCTTGGCCCATCTGCGAAGACAGTAATTACCTCTGAAAACCAATCTTTACGCGTTCAACCCTTTCACTGCTATCGGCGCCTTTGTACAAATTTCCAATGATCGATCAAAATTTCAATATTCTTTAAAATACAAAATTTCGAGAGGAACAGTGATTCGACCAAGTCTTACAAAATTTTGTCCCGCGAACTAATTATCGAACAGCTCGGTCACAAAATGAGCGTTCTACTTTCCTCTAACCGGCAGTGAAAGGGTTCATTTCGAAAAACCAAAGAACCAGCGCTTGACTCGAGAATTCTCTTCTCTCCATCTTCGAATTTCTCGAAGAAAAATTGACATTTCTCCCAATTCCTCAAACAAGAATGAAAATTTCTCCGTCTCCTAATTTCTCAAACAAAAATGAAAATTTCTCCATCTTCCAGTTTTTCCAAATTTAAATTTAACTTTCAGAATTTCGGAACAGAAGTCGCAGCAGCTCGAATGGAATATTTCACCGAATTTCCATGCACTTTTAAAACCGCAATAAACAGCAGCCTCGGAGTCGTTAATAAAACTCGTCGAGATGCAAATCGATCGAAATCGAACGTATCGAAGGATACACACGTACGTGTAAGCACCTGAACGCAACAGTGTACTACGGTCAGGGGTTAAAGTGTCGCGGCTGCATATGCACGAGCAATTACACACGCGCGTGAACCAGCCAATTAGAGGGAAGAAGCAGAAGGTAATAGTGGACGTTAGGCGAAGAGAGAGAGGAAGAGGGAAGGAGAAGAAGAGGGGAAAAAGAAGAAAAAAAGGTACAGTGAGTGAAACGTGATTTGCGAGAATTTCACAGACGCTGACGCGCGACGTATCGCGGCAAGATTAATTGGCCTCGTGGCTCACTCTTGTCACAGCTATTGACACCGTGTCCTCGTCGTTATTGTTCGTTTATCTGAGCAAACTATAAAATCGACAGATAAAGTCCTGTTTCGTCTGCGTATCTTAACACTTTCATACCTAACACCCGCTTTAACCCCCGTCCGTCCCTCGTGCCAATTTCACGAATTTTTCCGGTAGAAAATTGCACTGTTCGGCTATTTGTGTTTTCCTCATTTTCTGTATTTAATGAAAGAATTTACAAAATTAATTTTTTATCTTGTCGTTTCATTGATACCATTGTGTGAAATTAACACCGAGGGACTGAGGGACGGACAGGGTTAAGGCGAAATATGTGGGCCAAGCGCCTAGATGCGTTTTTACATGTTTCTTCCGAACAAAATGTAATATCTCTTGAGCAGCAAGTGGCTGAATATCGATATCGTTAAAAATCTTACTACCGTGTCTGTGATAAACACTACGTAAGATTTTTCAGTAGAAATTTTCTCTTTTACAAGAGTCATTTTGTTTAATTTCGTTAAAAGGATGCCTGTTTTCCTACGAAACTCGGAAATATTGCGGCGCTTTAAGTGTTAAGACGAAACGCTTAATTTGTTGAAACAGAGAGGAAGAAAAAGGGTGGGAACAGGCAGAATGAAAGAGTTAAAGGTAAACGTGTGCGATTCTCGTTGAAAATTGGACGAATCTTTGTATCGAGGAGAGATAGAGGGGGAAGGAAAAAGGAGAAGGAAAGACGGAGAGATTGTTTGAGGGGCGGTTTTAAAGCTGCAAGGTAATTTGGTCGCCGATCAGGCTAGCTGCAGTAATTGAATCTTATTTTTAAAGATGTCTGAGGCAAGGTCGAGCAACGAGGTTTTTCTCTTATTGGCAGGAAACAGATCAGATACGTAATTCATTACAGCTTCCTCCATTTAATGCTCCTAATGCTTCCGCCCAGTTATTTCTTTCGTTTCTTTTTTTCCTCTTCTTTTTCGCCCTTTTTACTCTTCGTTCATTTTTCTCGGAGCGAGGCCGGGCAATTGGACTCTCTTGGCCGTGCTAGAATTCATCTTGCAGGAAAGGGACGGTCTTCGAACCGGGGAGGTAAAAGGAATTAATGGAGAAATAGCCATAAAACGGGCAACGCGTAATGCGTAATGAAAGTCGGTACACTTGTGGCGTGCGAAACGTCCGTGTTCCTTTTCTTCGCCTTCTTCTTCTTCTCCTCTCTTTTAGAAAATCGAGATCTCTCGTAATGAAATGATTTTAACGATCGGAGCGGTGCGTGTGTGTACTTTCTCGGGGATTCGATTCTGTGCGAAGTGAAACTGCCGCGAGGATTGTCTTTTGAAGATTTTCAAGATTTCGCGGGGAATTTGTTTGGGTTGGAAACGAGATCGAGGAATTGGGAAGGGCGGATGTAGGTGAGATTTGGGGGAGAAATTTTGCGAGGAAATAATGTTCTTAAAAAATATTCACTGGAATAAAAATGAGAGGAAGTGAAAATCTTGGTTTTGACGGTACACTTAAGACTTTTGGGTGAGAAAGGACCTGAGACCTCGTGTGTGATCATTTTTGGGTCCAACGCGACATATGAACCTGGACAAGGAACGTAAACTCGATAACAGCGAAAGTTACTGAAAATATAAGAAGGCGGCGGGTCAAAAGAGACCCGAAGACCGCTCTAGGGTTAAGAGGTGGAAGGAGAGGAAGAGGAATAGATAAGGAGGATAATAACTATTTCCAAATTTTAATGGAGGAGAAACAGAATAGGAGGACAATAATAGGAAAACGAGATTACACTAATTTGCAGATTAAAAAAAAATATTTTAATACAGAAGAAGCAAAATATAGTAATAGCAATAGGAAGAATAACGAGAATGACAAGGATAAGAATAGGAGAAAAGCAAGATAAGACTAACTGTTAGATTTCAAAAGAAATATTTTAATAGAGAAGAAGAAAAATGTAATAATAGTATTAATAAGAAGAAGAATAAGAGTGATGAGAGTGATAAGGAGGATAAGAACAAGAATAACAGAAAAGCAAGACAACACCAATTTTCAGATTGATGAAAAAATATTTGAACAGAGAAGAAGCAAAGTACAATGGTAATAATGGCATTAATAAGAAGAAGAACGAGAATGATAAGAAGGATTAGAACAAGAACAGCAGAAAATCGAGATAACACCAATTTTCAGATTAAAAAGAAGAGAGAAGAAGCAAAGTGTAATAAGAGGAAGAAGAAGGAAGTATAATGAAAAGAAGGCGAAGAATAAGAATACCGAGAATGATAAGAAGGATAAGAAGAAGGAGAATAATAGGAAAGCAAGATACTAATAATTTTCAGATGTAAAAGAAGAATTTTAATGGAGGTGAAACAGAAGGAGCTGGATCGAAGTGTGTTACATTAACGCACACACTCGGCGGATGCACCTGTAACAGCGGCGTGGCTCGATCTCGATATCGAGAACTCGACTTTAATGACAGCCACTCGTAACGCAGGATCACTCGTCCTTGCAACCTGCCAGGATCCTTGCCCCTTGCCAGCTCTTGCGTCAATCGATCCGCGTGCCTCTCTCTCTCTCTCTCTCTCTATATCCGTGTGCAATTCTTCATATCTCGGGCGGTACACCGTCCATTAATTAGCCTCGACGCGACTTATCGCTACGTGGAATAGTTACGTGGATCATCGACTTCGAATATTTCTTTGAATATTAATTCGACGTTAAATCAATCGATACAGAATTTAATACTCGGCTATTTCTTCCTTCACGGAACAGGTGAATGTTTCGTGTGTTTAAAGGGAAGGGAGTTTTAGAAATCGCACCGTTTATTGTGCGATAAGGTTTGGTGACTTTTTTATTTGAAAGTATTGGCGATTTTTGCACTGTTTTTAAGTGCTGATTTGGGAATTTTATTGTTGACAAATTTGAGGGTTTTTGCACCATTGTAAAGTAGTGCTTTGGGAATTTTGTTATTTAAAAATTTTGCCCCATTGCAAAGTGGTGATCTGATAATTTTCTCATTGAAAATATTAGCAATTTTTGCCCTATTGCAAAGTGGTGATTTTGGAATTTTTGCACCGTTTTAAAGTGGTGATTTGGTATTATTTTTATTGAAAAAATTGAGGATTTTTGCACCATTGTAAAGTAGTGCTTTAGGAATTTTGTTATTTATAAATTTCGCGCCATTGCTAAGCGGTGATTTGGTATTTTTATTATTTAGAATATTGGCAATTTCTACACTATTGCAAAGTGGTGATTTGGTATTTTTTTTATTGATAAAAATTGAGGATTTTTGCACCATTGTAAAGTAGTGCTTTGGGAATTTTGTTATTTATAAATTTCGCCCCATTGCAAAGTGGTGATCTGATAATTTTCTCATTGAAAATATTAGCAATTTTTGCACTATTGCAAAGTGGTGATTTTAGAATTTTTGCACCGTTTTAAAGTGGTGATTTGGTATTATTTTTATTGAAAAATATTGGCAATTTTTGCACCGTTGCAAAGTAGCGATTTGGTAATTTCATCCTTAAAACAATTAGTTATTTTTGCACCATCTTAAAGCGGCGATTTACTAACTTCACCATTATAAAACTCACAAACGTGTGCACCATTGTAAAGTGGTGATTTGGCAATTCTCTCTTAAAAAAAAAATAAAAAAAAAATAAAAAAATCCTTCCAATGCACAAACTTAAAACGTTTCGTAATTTTTCGGCGATATCCGCGGTTCTCTTAATCCCCCGATTTTTTGTTTTCCAATAACACAGATAGTAACAATCTTGTAACAAAGAGCATAAATTTTCTTGCAACAGTGGCTTATCTCGCCTACTATCCTTAACAAATAATACATTAAACGTACTTTATTACTTCTCGTGCGGGTACCTATCCTAAGAGTTATGCCTCGAATTTATCTAGAATTGTCCATCGCCGGTGAATGAGTAGCAAAAGTAGATATAACACGGTTTAGCAACACACCAGGAAAAAGGGGACATTTTTCCAACTTTACAATTTATTTCCGTGGCCATCGTGTAATGCTCTCCAATTATAACCCTTTTATTCGAGATCGTTCGCAACGATAAAACGTCCATGCAGAATTCCTCGAATTATTAGCTGCTACCGTTGCATTTTACGTTTATGCATTAACCCTTTTTCCTCTTTCCTCTCTCTCTCTCCCATATATCTTCGTCCACCAACGGTGTGTACATACTTTAATTGACGTATTATCTAATGGTAACAAAATTTCTCCGACTGTTGCAACGTTAATTCCCGGCAATGTTTAATAAATAAACATTATTCCCGCTGATAGTGACTTTCTAATCTGAGACCGGCTATAAAACACTTCTCTCCACTATAATGCTGCTGTTACGTTCGTGCACACACCGATCTTTGCGACCAGAAGAAAATTTTCGTGGCGATTAAATGTTTTCAAACTTGCTGCGATAGTAATCGAGTTTACCGGCTAATTAACCAATCTACCCGATCGAGATATTCTCTTTTCTCCTACCTGTTGCTTCGTAATCTCCTTTTTTATTTTAGTGTATCGACAAGAAGCGATTGAAACAGAGAGCTGATTTTTCGTTAGAAGAAAAGGAGAAACGACGGACAATTGTTTTTGTGAATTTTAGAAATTTCAACAACGGTAGAATTTATTTATCGATCGTTGAGAGATTAAGATCGTTAGATTGGGTATTGAAGAAAAACACACCCAATTCTGTTTTTACACGGTAGACACGTCCCAGAAGAAAACGTGTGAAACAGGACATCGTGTACTGCCGGCCAAAAGTTTCGAATCACCTCCCACTTTTCATCGATATTAAATCTGCTGCTAAGTTTTTACAGATTCGAAGTTTATCTCAATTCTACATTTATCAATTTCTCTCCTATCAATTGATTCTAATAATGAAAAATGTTCAAAGTCGCTGACTTTTTTCAGCAAATTTTTGTGTGAATTGCAGTGCTCGGTGATTCCATACTTTTGGCCGGCAGTGTGCATAGAAAAATAGGGGATTGGTTCCACACCCTTGAATCCTGTAAAAAATAGCTAAAATAAAAGGATTCGTACAAAAGACTTCATCAAGAGTCTTTATAAACAGCCAAATTTGATTTGTATGCGCACTCTTGCACAGTTTATTTTATAAGAACAAAAGGTAGTTGAATTCTTAAAGCAAAAGTAACATATGTAAATTGAAAGTGATGAGAAATTCAGGAATATCGGATATCATACGCGTTCGCTTGCGTAAGACTGGTTCAAAATCACTGTCGTCGCTCGAAGTATCGAACGAAAGTGTGTAAAAAGGAAAGTGAGTTTATTTTTCTAGACCGTGTAAAAACAGAATTGTAGAACTGTTTTTGTGAATTTTAGAAATGTAAAGAACGGTAGCATTTATATATCGATCGCTGAGAGATTTAGATCGTAAGATCGGATATATGTGGATCGTGGAAGATCGACCCAATTAAGATTACGGACGATTAATTTACCGCGAAACAGGATTAACTCGTTCCAAAGTAGGAAGGTGATCAGTCGAAGGTTGCGTTTCTAACGAGATCCCCTGTTGTGATCGATGATTTCAGGTGACGATCAATACCGAGGCGCTGGAGGATCGAGCAGCGGAAGTCCTCCGGCGAGTCTGCTGGTGGTTCCTCAACCTTTGACCGTGAAACCCTCGCATCCGTCGCATCTCAACCCACATCTTGGCGCACCGCACTCTCATCCGCCTAGGAAGTACCAGTGCAAGATGTGCCCACAGGTGAGTACGCGAGAATTCATCTCTCTTTGATCGTTTCTTCGCCTTTCGAAGTAGGTGCCTACTTGCTTCGATCGTTTTCGAGAGAAGTTCCGTGGAACTTGGTTTGTCTGAAAGTCGAGACTCCAGGAAGAGTAAATTTCAGATGTTGCGTTTGGTTCTTGGAGGGAATTTTGGGGTTCGGAACGGTAGATTCTGGAATTTAGAGGATTTTTAGGGAGGTTTTGAGGTTAGGAATTTTCAGGATTTTTCAGTTTGATGAATTGAAGATTTTAGGACTCGAAAAAATGGCATTTTTAGGGTTTTGAAGATTGTAATATTTCTGTAATTTAGTTTCGAGGGTTTTAGGTGGATTTCAGAGCTCCAGATTTTCAGGATTTTAGACTGTACAGAATTGGAGATTGTAGAATTCGAAAATCAGAATTTTTAGGAATTTCCAAGATTCTGATATTTCTGTAATTTAATTTGGAGGACTTCGGGTGGATTTCAGAGCTCCAAATTTTCAGGATTTTGAAGTGTAAAGGATTGAAGATTTCAGGATTCGAAAATTAGAACTTTTAGGAATCTCCAAGATTCTGATATTTCTGTGATTTAATTTGGAGGACTTCAGGTGGATTTCAAGAGCTCCAGATTTTCAGGACTTCAAAGTGTAAACAATTGAACATTGTGAAATTCGAAATTGAAAATTTTTTAGATTACAAATTTTCAGGATTTTACAACATACAGACGTCCAAACTTCCAAATTTCTGAACACACTTCAACTTCTATTCGTCAAACAACAGTTATGCTCACGGACTGAAGATCGGGAACAAAAAGAAAAAAGGAAAGAAGAAAGGAAAAAAAAGAAGGCAAATCCAGCGACGGAGGAATCGGTAATAAGGGTGCCATTAAAGAGGCCGGTGAAGAAGCGTAACTGGACATTTTTCCTCCCTTCCAAGCCGATAATGGCTCGTTTTATGGCGCTTCAACCCTTTACGGTGCCTGTATGGGTCCTTGTGCGCACAGTAGTGGCTGATTTTTACCGCAGGTACATTCGTGAGGCCGCGATTCAACAAAGCCACGAGGGTTATTCGGTTCTCGCCACTGTTGTAAAACACCGGCCATTCAGCTGGCAACCACTTTTCACCGCTCCTGGTGCAATACACCGTAGAACTGGATGGGGACCCCCTATATAGTATCCTTCTTCGCTCTATCTGTCACCCGCTCTTTCTGTAGTCCTTCGTTCAGCGTGTTTAATTGCATAATCTTAACCGTTTCACGACGACCAATTCGTATATCACAGAACACTACGAATTTTACATATCTTTAAGTAATAAAAGTAGTTGACGTGTGGGCATCGGCTCGTGTAAGTTTGAGGAAAATATAATTTTTTAGTTAAAAAAAAGAAAAGTAGAAATATGGAAGTGCTTCGTTCGCAAAGAGTTAAATTTCACAAGTTCGAATCTTGCAAATTTCCAAATATAATGTGAGAATTTTCACACGTTCTTTGATTATTTTATTTTAATTTTGAATCGTCGTTAAACTGAGAAAATTAATTCTATTCCAGCCTCGCATAAATTTCCGCAGAATCAGAATTTCGTGTGCCGATAGAAGTTTCTTAAGGAAATACAAAACGCAGGTTACAAAAGTCACGATCGCTCCTTCTAAAAGAAAAAAGAAAAAAAAAAGGAACTCTTTTCCCAATATTAAGTCACTTTCTCGTTCGCAAGCATAAAGTATCTCTCACTTTGCTCGAGAGTGTCTCACTTGGCTGAAAGGAAACTGTCACTTCGGTTCGTTTAACATATAAATTCACTCTCGATACCCTCGTCGCGATTTTATAAAAATATTCCCTTCGAAATCCGTCCATTTCTTCTCTATCCAATCTTAAAGCAAGAGAGAAAAGAAGACAAAATCTCTCTCTCCCTCTGACTCGTACGCAAAAATCATTTTACATACACGCGTACATCGATTTTACTTCCACTGAAACCCCGTTCTCAGCCGGAAGTCGACGAAGTCTTCGACTGCAGAGGGTGTCTCAGGTAGAGAAAGGGGTGTATACAGACTCACGGTGTTTTCACGAAACGCAGAGAGAGAGAGAGAGAGAGAGAGAGAGAGAGAGAGAGAGAAGTGGTGTTACGGCTCGTTTACGACGAGGACCTCGCCGTTTACATCTTGTAATCCGACGACAGAGCGAAGGATTAGCGCGTCGAAAGGCTCCTAAGGGGGGATTATCGCGCTTTCTGGCAAGCTTAATCGCGAGAGCACACAAAAAACGCACTGGTGTTTGCAATTAGCCGCGTCAACGAGTCGGAGAGAGGAGAAATCGAAGGTATTCCAGATGTTGAAATCTCTTTAAAGAAAGGCTCAAGCAACGAGACATATTTAACTTTTCACAACGTGTATTTATTTAACCCTTTAAAACATTGTTTTCACCATTTTTGCTATCGCAATTTACTGCCAATTTTTCTACAGAATTTGTGCCTCTTCAAATTATCTGAAGCGATTGAAAAATCATAGCGAACTTAATTTGAAATAATTTCAATAAATACCAGTAATTTACGCAATATAACGAAGCATCAGATATTACACTTTGTTTGCAGCAAAATTTAAAGTTTGACGCAAAGGAAGAGTTAAATTTGTCGAAATTCTGTGTCGATATTGCGATCGAATTTTCGTTTTCTTATTCAAATCGCTGAATTTCAGCGATTCAGCGATTCGATTCAGCGCTAAATTTCAGTGATTCAGCGTTGAAATTCAATAATTCACCGTTGAATTTCAGCGATTGAGCGTTGAAATTCAGCGATTCAGCGTTGAAATTCACCGATCCACCGTTGAATTTCAGCGATTCGATTCAGCGCTAAATTTCAGTGATTCAGCGTTGAAATTCAGTGATTCACCGTTGAATTTCAGCGATTGAGCGTTGAAATTCAGCGATTCAGCGATTCAGCATTGAAATTCACCGATCCACCGTTGAATTTCAGCGATTCACCGTTGAATTTCACCGATCCAGCGTTGAAATTCAGCGATCCATCGTTGAAATTCAGCGATCCAGCGTCGAATTTCAGCGACGTTGATAATTCAATAATTGCGAATTTAATAATTCTTTCCAATTGGAGCCCAAGAACGTGAAAACTCCTTTTTCCCCCGTAAAAAAGGAATCGGCGCGACTGTTTGACCTGTGACAGCAGGTAGCGGAAGGGTTGAGCGTTTCGAAAAATTGAGCCGTCGTCGTTTACGACCGGATTTCACGGGTAACATCCGCACAGCCCAGGATAGATTCTTCCTCTCTAACCCTTTTATTTTTTCTTTTCCTTTCCTTCCCTAGCCACGGCTGTTTGCAGATTTAAAAAAGTCCTCTAATCCCTTAACTACTTGTGCTCGTAAGCAACGGCGTAAGCCGATGTTCCTACTACTTTCTCCATTTTATCTATTGTTTCTTCCTATTGTTACGACCTAATGACGGCTGGAGGCTGTTTGGATTATCCGCCGCGGTAATATTCCCCCCGTTTCTCCAGTTTTATTAATCGAATCGTGACTGTTAAAGGGGATTTGTAATCCCTTTGGAAAAGTAAATAAAAAAGGCGAAGCTACTTCTCTCGGGGAATTATGAAGCTAGGACAGCAAGACTAACGAGTCGAAATTTCGAGTGTTTGGATAGAAATTAGGGTGGATAAATAGTTTTGGAAATTTGACTTTTCGTAGTGGAATTTTGATTGGAAGGGGAGGAGTAGTTTTGGATTCGGGGCTAGCTGTTGTATTTCGTGGTCGTTGCTTTAGAGAAGTACCTAAATTAATGCAAATCGTAGGTATTAAGACATTTAATTCGATAGCCAGAGAACCACCATCGTCAGAAAATTACATAAAACGAACTGCCCTCTTCCATTGGCACACAACCTTGCACTCTGGAAATCCACAGTAGAGATCTGTAATGCCGTTCACTCGTTCCTAAAAGGCTGCAAACTATTTGTCTAAAACATTGCACCTCTCTGACAATTTTTTCTACACACGATGCAATGCAAAATAATCGCTCGAAGTAAAACAAGACATTTAGGCACCGAATGTGGAGCAAACCTAAATAGACGTTAAAAAATTATATTTTTGGATTGAAGGATCAAACAATGTATCGGTATTTCGTGATCGTTATTTTAGAGAAATATTAACTTACTTCAAATGACAAATATTAAGATACCTAGGTGCCAAATGTGAAGCAAACCTAAATAGTCATTAAAGCATAATATTTTTCGATTGAAGGATCAAAGAATATTATATCAATATTTCACGATCGTTATTTTAGAGAAATGCCTAATAAGACGTTTAGGTACCGAATGTGAAAACCAACCTAAATAGTCAAAAAATTATCGAGCTCCAAAGAAAACTATTTTCACTGATAAGCGCTACTAAAATTATGGAAAAAATGTAGTTTAAATCACGCAATACTTTCTCCAGCAACACACCGGGTGTCCCAATATTCACGCTCACCAGTATACAATATATTTCTTTAATTCACATGACTTCCAAAATAGCAAGACAAAACAAAATCCTCCATTAAAAGTTGACCAAGTAAAAAGGAAAAACCTGGGGAAAATCGTCGGCAGGAGGGAAATGAACAGCAAGAGAAACGAAAGAAACGCAGGTTGGAATGGAGTGAAACGAGGCAGAGAGCAAAGGACGACGAAGAGTCCGGCTAGCTGGAGGAAGTGGCGGGAGAGGAGAGGAAATCGCGGAAAACGTGAGACGGAGAGAGAAAAGGAGAGAGAGAGAGAAAAAGATCGAAGGACGCGGCGCGGCGCAACATACCATAAGACGGATCGTTAAAATTTAATGATATTCACCGAACGGTTATAGAATAGGACAGATTATCATAGGCCGGAGGCCAGTGAAACACATCGTGGCTGATCTGACACATATACCTTGCCCGTTTCCGTTGAAAAACAGCAATTATTGCCAGCCATTAAGCGGAGTGGACGTCGTTCCTCTCCGCGAGATAGAGAGCGATAGAAGAAGCGGACGGATTTCGCCGAGTATATCGTAACGCGTTACTGGCGTTTTATGCGCGTTATTACTTCGATACCGGTCCCAGGAACGGATCTAACCGTCCTGCCACCTCTATTCTTCGCTCCCGCTCCTCTCTGCCGATCTGCAAACTCCAAGTGAGCAGATTTCGCCAAGAGGAAACTGGTGTACTTTAGAGGAGAAACGAAAAATCGAAGGATCTTCTTCGAGCTGAAGGTGGGTATTTAAAAGTAATTACTGCTTTGGACATTTCTCGTTGGAAGTGTATGAAGGATGACTGGGAGAATGTTTTAGGAGCGTTGGAATTGAAGTTTAACATTTTAGAGGAGAGACGAAAGATCGAAAGATTCGGAAGTAATAATCGTTTTGGGCAGTTTTCGTTGGAAGTGTGCGCAAGATGATCGGAAGGATGTTTCATTAACGTTGAAATTAAAGTTTAAAGTTGATCTCTCGGGATAGATACATTATTTTCTGAATCTGGAGATTAATATGAGATAGAGGTATCAAGAATAGATCTTCAGTTCCTGCATCGAGGTTCAGTTTTTCGGTGGAAAAATCTGAAAAAATTCTCAGACGTGTATTGCACCGGGTATAGTATCTCCAATTTTTTTCATAATTTTTCAACTTGGAATTTAACCGTTTCTCTTCGCAAACACGACGAAGGAAACTCGTGGTAAAATCTTCTTTCAAGTATAGTATCTCCAATACTGTTTGCAATTCGTCAACTTGGAATTTAATCATTTTTCTGGCTTAGTTAACTACTAGAATATTTGATTTCAGTTCGGTATCCGTTGCAAACGCGATGATCGATAGATAAGTAAGATAGAAAGTGAGAAACGCCGATTTCGTTTTGATCTATAACTACCCCAAGAGTTGAAACTCGAGAGAAAGCATATTCTTCGACCGACATTTCACAATGATATCACCCCATCACTCCTCGATTTAACCCTTTAGAGTCGCTAATTGCAAATTTACTCCATTCGACTCTTACATTCTTATATCTCCCCCGTTCCTGTCGCAAGCACACCTAGACAACCTCCCACATTTCCTTGCCTCGCCAGACAGCGGAAAGGGTTACTCGCGAAGCGTCTCTGAATGAAATCTAGAAAAAAGCAGAAAAGAGCACCCTCCACCTCCCTCGTTTTGTTGCACTCGCGTGCAAGAATGAAAGGTAAGAGGATGATGAAGGGAAAAAGGACAAGAAGAAGGGCGCTCCCTTCGATACCCTTAATTCGATACTAGTCACGGCCGTGGTCGCGGCGTCGATAATTGAGGAAGCGGCGGCGAGATTAGCGAGAGTGAAGGAAGAGAAGGGGATGAAGAGAGAAGCTGTGATGCAGCTGCGCTTGTGCTGCTTCGTTATTATGATTTTCTTCATTAAATGCCGATCAAGGCAACGCTTTAATGGCTTTCTGGGTCTTATCAGGCCGCGGCGAGTAAGACGAGCGTCTCACACGCGTGTGTAAACCAGCAACAGCGCACACTGTGCAGCCGAACAGAGAGAAAGAGGCGACCCGCTTATTTCAATATTACAGTGTAATAAATAGCAAGCTGGATTCGTCGAGGATTAAATCGACGAAAATTACAGATCCTCGATCGTTGCAACTGGCGGGGAGCGCCACCGTGTAGATCACTGAAGGGAGATGAAGCCAGGAGGAGAAGAAGAAGAAGAAGAAG
>NW_017100207.1:452648-469558 GCF_001263275.1 Habropoda laboriosa | reverse complement strand
GAAAGAAGAAAGGAAAAAAAAGAAGGCAAATCCAGCGACGGAGGAATCGGTAATAAGGGTGCCATTAAAGAGGTCGGTGAAGAAGCGTAACTGGACATTTTTCCTCCCTTCCAAGCCGATAATGGCTCGTTTTATGGCGCTTCAACCCTTTACGGTGCCTGTATGGGTCCTTGTGCGCACAGTAGTGGCTGATTTTTACCGCAGGTACATTCGTGAGGCCGCGATTCAACAAAGCCACGAGGGTTATTCGGTTCTCGCCACTGTTGTAAAACACCGGCCATTCAGCTGGCAACCACTTTTCACCGCTCCTGGTGCAATACACCGTAGAACTGGATGGGGACCCCCTATATAGTATCCTTCTTCGCTCTATCTGTCACCCGCTCTTTCTGTAGTCCTTCGTTCAGCGTGTTTAATTGCATAATCTTAACCGTTTCACGACGACCAATTCGTATATCACAGAACACTACGAATTTTACATATCTTTAAGTAATAAAAGTAGTTGACGTGTGGGCATCGGCTCGTGTAAGTTTGAGGAAAATATAATTTTTTAGTTAAAAAAAAGAAAAGTAGAAATATGGAAGTGCTTCGTTCGCAAAGAGTTAAATTTCACAAGTTCGAATCTTGCAAATTTCCAAATATAATGTGAGAATTTTCACACGTTCTTTGATTATTTTATTTTAATTTTGAATCGTCGTTAAACTGAGAAAATTAATTCTATTCCAGCCTCGCATAAATTTCCGCAGAATCAGAATTTCGTGTGCCGATAGAAGTTTCTTAAGGAAATACAAAACGCAGGTTACAAAAGTCACGATCGCTCCTTCTAAAAGAAAAAAAAAAAAAAAAAAGGAACTCTTTTCCCAATATTAAGTCACTTTCTCGTTCGCAAGCATAAAGTATCTCTCACTTTGCTCGAGAGTGTCTCACTTGGCTGAAAGGAAACTGTCACTTCGGTTCGTTTAACATATAAATTCACTCTCGATACCCTCGTCGCGATTTTATAAAAATATTCCCTTCGAAATCCGTCCATTTCTTCTCTATCCAATCTTAAAGCAAGAGAGAAAAGAAGACAAAATCTCTCTCTCCCTCTGACTCGTACGCAAAAATCATTTTACATACACGCGTACATCGATTCCACTGAAACCCCGTTCTCAGCCGGAAGTCGACGAAGTCTTCGACTGCAGAGGGTGTCTCAGGTAGAGAAAGGGGTGTATACAGACTCACGGTGTTTTCACGAAACGCAGAGAGAGAGAGAGAGAGAGAGAGAGAGAGAGAGAAGTGGTGTTACGGCTCGTTTACGACGAGGACCTCGCCGTTTACATCTTGTAATCCGACGACAGAGCGAAGGATTAGCGCGTCGAAAGGCTCCTAAGGGGGGATTATCGCGCTTTCTGGCAAGCTTAATCGCGAGAGCACACAAAAAACGCACTGGTGTTTGCAATTAGCCGCGTCAACGAGTCGGAGAGAGGAGAAATCGAAGGTATTCCAGATGTTGAAATCTCTTTAAAGAAAGGCTCAAGCAACGAGACATATTTAACTTTTCACAACGTGTATTTATTTAACCCTTTAAAACATTGTTTTCACCATTTTTGCTATCGCAATTTACTGCCAATTTTTCTACAGAATTTGTGTCTCTTCAAATTATCTGAAGCGATTGAAAAATCATAGCGAACTTAATTTGAAATAATTTCAATAAATACCAGTAATTTACGCAATATAACGAAGCATCAGATATTACACTTTGTTTGCAGCAAAATTTAAAGTTTGACGCAAAGGAAGAGTTAAATTTGTCGAAATTCTGTGTCGATATTGCGATCGAATTTTCGTTTTCTTATTCAAATCGCTGAATTTCAGCGATTCAGCGATTCGATTCAGCGCTAAATTTCAGTGATTCAGCGTTGAAATTCAATAATTCACCGTTGAATTTCAGCGATTGAGCGTTGAAATTCAGCGATTCAGCGTTGAAATTCACCGATCCACCGTTGAATTTCAGCGATTCGATTCAGCGCTAAATTTCAGTGATTCAGCGTTGAAATTCAGTGATTCACCGTTGAATTTCAGCGATTGAGCGTTGAAATTCAGCGATTCAGCGATTCAGCATTGAAATTCACCGATCCACCGTTGAATTTCAGCGATTCACCGTTGAATTTCACCGATCCAGCGTTGAAATTCAGCGATCCATCGTTGAAATTCAGCGATCCAGCGTCGAATTTCAGCGACGTTGATAATTCAATAATTGCGAATTTAATAATTCTTTCCAATTGGAGCCCAAGAACGTGAAAACTCCTTTTTCCCCCGTAAAAAAGGAATCGGCGCGACTGTTTGACCTGTGACAGCAGGTAGCGGAAGGGTTGAGCGTTTCGAAAAATTGAGCCGTCGTCGTTTACGACCGGATTTCACGGGTAACATCCGCACAGCCCAGGATAGATTCTTCCTCTCTAACCCTTTTATTTTTTCTTTTCCTTTCCTTCCCTAGCCACGGCTGTTTGCAGATTTAAAAAAGTCCTCTAATCCCTTAACTACTTGTGCTCGTAAGCAACGGCGTAAGCCGATGTTCCTACTACTTTCTCCATTTTATCTATTGTTTCTTCCTATTGTTACGACCTAATGACGGCTGGAGGCTGTTTGGATTATCCGCCGCGGTAATATTCCCCCCGTTTCTCCAGTTTTATTAATCGAATCGTGACTGTTAAAGGGGATTTGTAATCCCTTTGGAAAAGTAAATAAAAAAGGCGAAGCTACTTCTCTCGGGGAATTATGAAGCTAACGAGTCGAAATTTCGAGTGTTTGGACTGAAATTAGGGTGGATAAATAGTTTTGGAAATTTGACTTTTCGTAGTGGAATTTTGATTGGAAAGGGAGGAGTAGTTTTGGATTCGGGGCTAGCTGTTGTATTTCGTGGTCGTTGCTTTAGAGAAGTACCTAAATCGTAGGTATTAAGACATTTAATTCGATAGCCAGAGAACCACCATCGTCAGAAAATTACATAAAACGAACTGCCCTCTTCCATTGGCACACAACCTTGCACTCTGGAAATCCACAGTAGAGATCTGTAATGCCGTTCACTCGTTCCTAAAAGGCTGCAAACTATTTGTCTAAAACATTGCACCTCTCTGACAATTTTTTCTACACACGATGCAATGCAAAATAATCGCTCGAAGTAAAACAAGACATTTAGGCACCGAATGTGGAGCAAACCTAAATAGACGTTAAAAAATTATATTTTTGGATTGAAGGATCAAACAATGTATCGGTATTTCGTGATCGTTATTTTAGAGAAATATTAACTTACTTCAAATGACAAATATTAAGATACCTAGGTGCCAAATGTGAAGCAAACCTAAATAGTCATTAAAGCATAATATTTTTCGATTGAAGGATCAAAGAATATTATATCAATATTTCACGATCGTTATTTTAGAGAAATGCCTAATAAGACGTTTAGGTACCGAATGTGAAAACCAACCTAAATAGTCAAAAAATTATCGAGCTCCAAAGAAAACTATTTTCACTGATAAGCGCTACTAAAATTATGGAAAAAATGTAGTTTAAATCACGCAATACTTTCTCCAGCAACACACCGGGTGTCCCAATATTCACGCTCACCAGTATACAATATATTTCTTTAATTCACATGACTTCCAAAATAGCAAGACAAAACAAAATCCTCCATTAAAAGTTGACCAAGTAAAAAGGAAAAACCTGGGGAAAATCGTCGGCAGGAGGGAAATGAACAGCAAGAGAAACGAAAGAAACGCAGGTTGGAATGGAGTGAAACGAGGCAGAGAGCAAAGGACGACGAAGAGTCCGGCTAGCTGGAGGAAGTGGCGGGAGAGGAGAGGAAATCGCGGAAAACGTGAGACGGAGAGAGAAAAGGAGAGAGAGAGAGAAAAAGATCGAAGGACGCGGCGCGGCGCAACATACCATAAGACGGATCGTTAAAATTTAATGATATTCACCGAACGGTTATAGAATAGGACAGATTATCATAGGCCGGAGGCCAGTGAAACACATCGTGGCTGATCTGACACATATACCTTGCCCGTTTCCGTTGAAAAACAGCAATTATTGCCAGCCATTAAGCGGAGTGGACGTCGTTCCTCTCCGCGAGATAGAGAGCGATAGAAGAAGCGGACGGATTTCGCCGAGTATATCGTAACGCGTTACTGGCGTTTTATGCGCGTTATTACTTCGATACCGGTCCCAGGAACGGATCTAACCGTCCTGCCACCTCTATTCTTCGCTCCCGCTCCTCTCTGCCGATCTGCAAACTCCAAGTGAGCAGATTTCGCCAAGAGGAAACTGGTGTACTTTAGAGGAGAAACGAAAAATCGAAGGATCTTCTTCGAGCTGAAGGTGGGTATTTAAAAGTAATTACTGCTTTGGACATTTCTCGTTGGAAGTGTATGAAGGATGACTGGGAGAATGTTTTAGGAGCGTTGGAATTGAAGTTTAACATTTTAGAGGAGAGACGAAAGATCGAAAGATTCGGAAGTAATAATCGTTTTGGGCAGTTTTCGTTGGAAGTGTGCGCAAGATGATCGGAAGGATGTTTCATTAACGTTGAAATTAAAGTTTAAAGTTGATCTCTCGGGATAGATACATTATTTTCTGAATCTGGAGATTAATATGAGATAGAGGTATCAAGAATAGATCTTCAGTTCCTGCATCGAGGTTCAGTTTTTCGGTGGAAAAATCTGAAAAAATTCTCAGACGTGTATTGCACCGGGTATAGTATCTCCAATTTTTTTCATAATTTTTCAACTTGGAATTTAACCGTTTCTCTTCGCAAACACGACGAAGGAAACTCGTGGTAAAATCTTCTTTCAAGTATAGTATCTCCAATACTGTTTGCAATTCGTCAACTTGGAATTTAATCATTTTTCTGGCTTAGTTAACTACTAGAATATTTGATTTCAGTTCGGTATCCGTTGCAAACGCGATGATCGATAGATAAGTAAGATAGAAAGTGAGAAACGCCGATTTCGTTTTGATCTATAACTACCCCAAGAGTTGAAACTCGAGAGAAAGCATATTCTTCGACCGACATTTCACAATGATATCACCCCATCACTCCTCGATTTAACCCTTTAGAGTCGCTAATTGCAAATTTACTCCATTCGACTCTTACATTCTTATATCTCCCCCGTTCCTGTCGCAAGCACACCTAGACAACCTCCCACATTTCCTTGCCTCGCCAGACAGCGGAAAGGGTTACTCGCGAAGCGTCTCTGAATGAAATCTAGAAAAAAGCAGAAAAGAGCACCCTCCACCTCCCTCGTTTTGTTGCACTCGCGTGCAAGAATGAAAGGTAAGAGGATGATGAAGGGAAAAAGGACAAGAAGAAGGGCGCTCCCTTCGATACCCTTAATTCGATACTAGTCACGGCCGTGGTCGCGGCGTCGATAATTGAGGAAGCGGCGGCGAGATTAGCGAGAGTGAAGGAAGAGAAGGGGATGAAGAGAGAAGCTGTGATGCAGCTGCGCTTGTGCTGCTTCGTTATTATGATTTTCTTCATTAAATGCCGATCAAGGCAACGCTTTAATGGCTTTCTGGGTCTTATCAGGCCGCGGCGAGTAAGACGAGCGTCTCACACGCGTGTGTAAACCAGCAACAGCGCACACTGTGCAGCCGAACAGAGAGAAAGAGGCGACCCGCTTATTTCAATATTACAGTGTAATAAATAGCAAGCTGGATTCGTCGAGGATTAAATCGACGAAAATTACAGATCCTCGATCGTTGCAACTGGCGGGGAGCGCCACCGTGTAGATCACTGAAGGGAGATGAAGCCAGGAGGAGAAGAAGAAGAAGAAGAAGTCGGCTCGCAAATTACATAGATCTCGCGCAACGGTACATTCACGTACCTGCGAATTTTTTTCATGAGCGAAACAGCGCATGGAATAATGTGGAGGCAGAGGGATGAATATTACAAAGAGTTCATTATGGTGTCGTTAATGGAGGGGAGCTGCTTGTGTTACACCATAGTTGGAGAGGACTTGGGTGGGATTGTGGGGTGGTCCAGGATGCAACAGAGTGTTCGGGTGCGAAAATGATCTTTCGTTCGATTCGATTGTTCTCAAATCTTGTGGAATTGGTTTAATAATATGTTGTGAGCGATGGCGTGAATGTAGCGTGTTTGTCGAATCGTCTCGAGATTTGGAAAACGAGCGGATCATACAGAGAAACAGGGAGTAAAACGGTAGAACCGCGTTGTTATTGATATCAGATAGTGCGCGAGAATTTATTGCGAGATATGATAAGAGACCGTTGATCAGATTATCATTATTCCTTTTTACGTGTGTTTATACTTATTATGAAATTATTGTTACAAAATATATCGCTGTTGAACTTATTATCACGTGTTATACCACCACAATTTTGACTTAATCGCGGTTTTCTCTACTTGACGTGCGACGAATGATCAATTTTTTCCACTTTTTGTGGAAATCAGTTTCCTACTTGTTTATAATGCTGCGGCAGCAGAGTGTTCGGAGATTGTTTTTAAAGGCGATGGGAATTTTGGGTGTGAAAATGATTTTTCGTTCAATTCGATTGTTCTCAGGCTTGATTTAACCGCGTTTCTCTCTACTTGACGTGCGAGGAATTTTATTTTATTTTTAATTATAATAGCTGTTAGGCGTGTAGAAATTAGTTTTCCATGTATTTGTAATTCTGCGATTCAGAGTTTTGCGATAGATTAGGAAGACAGCGCGATACGAAGAGTGAAAGAAAGTAATTGAAGAAAATTGCACTTTTTGGAAGATTGCAGTGCACGTCTAAGACACTGCACGTATATTCTTCCCCTTCTGGTTTATTTAGGTGTGCTGTATAAGGAGTCTCGCAGCTATATAGAAAATTAATGATCACAGACTAACTTAATAATTCCTGCAGTTTAAAGTAAGAAATCTGAAATTTTGGTTCTTCAATTTTCGTATAGTATTCTTAGTATTCGTATTGCAAAAGATTCTTGAGAGAATTTTTGAAGGATTGCAAAGTGAGTTTCTTCGGATATCCCAGAAATGACGGGATGCAAACTCCGCTATCGCACGTTTGAACATAAATTTCCGTGAAAATGGTGATTTCATCCGGAAAATAATGGAACGATTCCGTGGAACGCAACGGTTCGTCGAGTGTTGATATCGTAGGGACACAGACGGTCGCCGTTAATAGGAAGAAAAAGGGAAATGAAAAGACGCAGAGAGAGAGAGAGAAGGTGGAGGCCGGTGTTATGGCGGTTCGCTTTCGACGATAGTTGATAATTAGCGTTACGACGAACGATGTGGCAGTGTGCGTCGCTCGACGTTCGTTACGTATTATTTTACAGCCGGACGATGATTCTTATTGTAATTAAGGCGGCAGCGTGGCCAGCCCAGGGGGAGAATCGTAAATTTCGAGTTTATGGAGACGGACGGTAGCTGCGTGGTAATATTAATTGCGAATCGGCCATAATGGCGGGCGTCAGCCGCATTGTTTCGTCTCTGTTGGCCGCCTTGGAACGGTAGAACGTCGAATTTCCTCGGCGAGCTTTGTTTAACGCGGTGAAGAGGCGTGATAGAAGTAGAATGTTGGAAATTTAAGGAAGATCGCGGAAGAAATGAGCGAAGAAAAGTGGTGATTTTAGTTGAAGAAGAAATTTAATGGAAGGATTAAGAAGGTTAAGGTATTTAAATGAAATTAATGTGAATAGAAATAAAATGTAGAAAATATAAATCTAGATCTAAGAAAATTGGCAAAAGAGAAGGACTGAAAATAATGGTGATTTTGATCAAAGAAGATTGAAAATTGAATTAGTAATTTAAAAAGTTACCCTAGTATCCTGAAATAAATTAACGCGAATAGAATAAAATACAGTATAGAAAATGTGAGTCCAAATTTACGGAAAATAACAGAAGAAATGGACGACGTGTATTAAAATCAGAACGTCGATGTTTTAAGAAACGTCTTTAAAAAACTATACGATACTATGCGTAACCCAATTTCGAAAAGAAGCAAAATTAGCGAGTAGAAGTGAATAATAAGCAAATTTCGAAAAGAAAAATGAAATTAACGAACAGAAACGAATGTGATAATTAAAACGTTATGGTTAGCAGAGTTTCTAGCGAAGAGGAAGCTACCAACAGGTATATACCATCGATTTCTCCAGCAAGGAAGTGCGTTTACCCTGCCGAGATTCGAGCATTGAGCGAAGCCGAGCGAGGAATGAACTCGCGCGATGGATATTATTCCGCGAATAATTTCCGCGGCGCGGTTAACTAGATCCGCGTTGCGGTTTTCCGTTGCGGGCCGCGGAGAGAGAGATGGATCGATCGATGGATGGATCGGCAGCAGGGAAGCCGATGATGATGGCCTGCGTTGAGCAAGGAAAAGGAGCATAAGGAAAGGGAGGCAGCAGCGGCGGTTGGTTGATCGAAAAGGAGGGCAAAAACCGAATGATCGAAGGGCCCCCGATGGAAACGGAAAAGGACGAGGAGCCGCGATGGTCAAGGCTGTTGTCCTTCTTCCCAGTGGCGAGTGAATCGTGAGAGGTCGATGAATGGGAAAGAAATGGTGAATGGAAAAGGGAGGATTTCTCCGAAGAACAGGGGTAAACGATTCGTGACATCTTTGAACTTTCGAGAGAAACGATAAGAAGTGTGGTTCACTCCGGTAATTTTCAGATTTGTCAGATTTTTGTTGGAGAGGGAGGAAGGTGAAGATGTTTGTCTAATTGGAAATGGTGAAAAATTTCGTGTGCATATTGTTCCTCTATTGTTCTTGAATATTGAAACTTTCAATATTCGAATGTTCAAATTCTCAGATATTCAAACTCTCAGGTATTCAAATTCTCAGATATTGAAATTCTCAGATATTCAAACCCTCAAGTATTCAAATTCTCAAGTATTCAAACTCTCAGATATTCAAATTCTCAGATATCCAAATTCTCAGATATTCAAATTCTCAAATATTCAAATTCTCAAATATTCAAATTCTCAAATATTCAAATTCTCAAATATTCAAATTCTCAAATATCCGAATTCTCAAATATCCGAATTCTCAAATATTCAAATTTCCAAATACCAAAATTTTCCAAGTTTAATTTCAAAATCTTCTACTCACCCGCAAGTGCAGAGTTCGCAGATGCACTGCTCCTTCAATATTCAAAGTCTCAAATTTCCAAATTCTCAAATTTTCAAATATTCAAATATTTAAATTCCCAAATTCTCAGATATTAAAATTCTCAGATGTTAAAATTCTCAGATATTAAACTTCTCAGATATGAAAATTCTCAAATTTTCAAATATTCGAATATTTAAATTCCCAAATTCTCAAATATTCGAATACTGAAGTATTACTAAGTTGAAATTAGCAGAATGGCAGGTAGCAAACCCTGGAAAGTCCATAGCATTAAAGTGACGAAAGGACACAAACACTAAAAATTAACAAACTCGTGTGTTTTTCTTAATACCGATAATCTTCGCTTCTGGGACTTACGTCGTTTACCGTTTGAGCCGGTCAATTCGTAAGAATGCAACGATTAGAGGTAGGTACGACACATGGAGCGGTGGCTAGGGGAATGATCGAAGCGATTCGAGAGATCGTCGAAGATCGGAGAAAGGAGAGAGGATGCGCGAACGATGGAAAAGGAGGATGGGGCAGGATGCTGTGCTCGTCACGGTACACTAGCCCCCGGACTTGAATCTCGGGCCCCCCGGCCACGGAGGTGCATAGCTTCATTCACCAGCCAGCCACTTTTTTACCCTTTCTTTTTCCTCCTTCTCTCCTTATTTCTTCGTCCGTCTCTCTGCCCCTCGTTCCCTCCTGGCCAGCAGAGTGAGCGCCTTCCTCGTGGAAGGACGTTGAATCGGGTGGGGAACGACGACGAAGAGATTACAGTGTAGCGAAGTGACAGCCGAGTCGATTAGAGAGCTGGCCCCTTTACCCCCCATTTCTTCGATCTTAAGATATCCACCAGAGTCGAGTTTTTTTACAAACTACAGTACCTACGGTTCTATGCTGTTTCAGATCGCGTGGAGATGTTAGTTTGGTGATTTTGGGGTGTTGGGTGCTTCAGAGGATTTTTTTTTTTTTTTGGTTGTGGAGAGACTAGGGTGCGTTGGAACTTTGAATTTTGATGTTTTCGAGTGTTTGGATTGCCGAATGTTCGAATTTTCAAAGTTTCCAACATTCAAACCTTCGAATTTCAAATATTCAAATATTGAAACCTTCGAATTTTCAAACCTTCGAATATTTAAATTTTCAAATATTCAAGTCTTCGAATATAAAAATTTGCAAATATTCAAACGTTAGAATATTCAAACTTTCCACGGTTGAACAACTCAAAATTCGAACCCTCGATTCCCGAAGACGCTTCTCTACGCACGCAACGGAAGTTAATCCATTAGTTCTTCCCCTGGATCGCTACTTCTGTCTCCCTCAGCTACACTGTTCCACCGTTGAATATCAAGGAATATTCAAATTTTTCAGCCGGATTGAAATGGTACAATTTTTCAAATTATACGTCTGCCGAGCCACGCTGCATTCTGCCAACAGTTTCTTCGCTCGATCAGTAATATCACGTTCTATTCGCATCCTCGATATCGAAGTGCTAGTCACTCGGCCGTGGCTACGTGTTTCTTGCAACAGTGTCTCTTTTTATCAGCGCTGCGCACGCTTAGTTGCACGTATCGGTCAACTGGTCTCGCGATTTATTTCGTACTCGTTGCTCGACTTAAACGCCGCAATATTATCACCGGCCAATCCGGATCTTTTTAAAAACTCCTGCAACTTCCTAACACCTGTCTTCCTTCCTTTCGAAATTTTCTAATCCGCCAACTTTGCATTTAAAGACACCGAGAACGTTCAAAACTTCCCTAATTTCCCAAAAAAAACTTTGGGTGAAGATTTCTAACTTCGCCAAATTTGCAAAGAATCAGAGATAATAATTATCAGAAGATTCGCTCTTCGTAGAATCCACAAACTCCGTGCAAAAATCAAATTTTCAGAAATCCATTTTTCCTATTTCTGCGCGTGATATATTTAAAAATGTTGGGCGAAATTTCGAAACATTTAACAGAGGTAGAATAATTACTATTTAGAAGAGGTTCGAAAAGTAGACGTTTGAGAGAGCAAGACGGGGGCCTCATCACCGTCGCCAATTGACGGGGCAGCCGCACAAAGAAACGACAGACTCTCCTCGACGTGTGAGGGTACATCTCTCTGGGCCAGCCGGTGGGGAGAGAGGCTCACCTGATCACGCACCACGGTAGCGAGAGGCCCGTCATTTTTTCCACTCGATTCTTTTTTATCCCTATGGCTCGCCTGCTCCCGCTCCAGACAAGGAGAGAAGAAAGGGCCCGACGAGCGATCGACAGAGACAGCGGGGCCTCGTGGTCCCCGCCGACCACGTCTCAAAAACATCAGCTTAGATCTAATTTTAATCGAGCCCGTGTTCTACACGAAAATGAGCCTGTTTCGACTCAAATTTACAAACGGAGTATTTTCAGTTTGGTATAATACTATTTTTGGGCCTTACAAGTAGATTACGAAATATTTTATTTTCCAATTTCTAACGAGTCTGTTTGAGACTCAAATATGGTATATTTTCAAATTTACAATCAAATATAATACCATGTTTGGGCTCGATATTTTGGGCCTCACAATCGCATTACGAAATATTTTATTTTCTAATTTCTAACGAGCCTGTTTGATACTCGAATATAGAATATTTTGCAAAACAATTAAGTATAATACCATCTTTGGGCCTGATGATAAATCTACGAAAACTTGGAATATTTTCTATTTTCTAATACGTTATCCTTGAAACGAATCCTTCGAGCCTACAGAACCCAAACACAGAATATTTCCAAATTTCTAACGTAACTCAAGCACATCCATTCCCCTCCCCCACCTGTCCCTCCTCGAAAATTCAATCAAACTGTTTCCCTCTCCTTCTTTCTCTTCGGTTCACGTTCACGAGGGGTCAGGTGAGGCCCAGCGGCCAGTGCATGCACTAGCGAGGCCTCCCACGCCAAACAAAAGTCCTTAAGCCTTAGACTGAACATGATACCCCATTTACCTCTATGTACTAAATTTCTAAGTCCGATCTGGCCCCTCCACCCTTATGTACGCCGTTCTACCAACACAATGGCCCTCCTCCCTTTCCTCAGGTTATGTAACCGTCCGTCTTGTCCGTCTGGCTGGTTGCTGTGCTGTGCTGTGCTGCACGTCTTGCCCAGAAAAGCTTCTTTTCTGTTCGCGTGAATGGGCATAGCAGAAGGTGGGCCCTTCCACAGGATCTACCAACACGATAGCTTTCTCGATTCGGTGTGAACGCACTCCTCTCTCCTCGCTCTCGTTCGCCGCGGTCTGACGTGATCCAGCATGGTTCCAAGCGGAAAGAAACGATCCGCTGCTCGAGATTACACGAGATGGACCGTGATTCGATGATCACCGGCGGGGAAACGGCGAGGATTTTGTCGATAGATCGACGATGAGTCAGGAGGAGCTAGACGAGATTAGTCGTTCGTTTCTTGTTTCGATTCTGCTCGCGATTTTCCTCTGCTTCAGATCTCGCGGTGTATATATGGTGTTACGGTTGAGAACGCGCGATCTTGAGGTATTGGGTTGAGTTCAAGGAGGAATGAAAATTTCTGTTTTTTGTTTAATCACGGTTTGTCAAGAAGTTTGCGAAATTTGAGTTAACCCTTTGGCTACTGAATTTTCTTTGATCATGATTTATCAAGAATTGCGTGAAATTTAAATTAACCCTTTGGTCCTGAATTTTTGCAAATTATGATTTACCAAGAATTGTGTGAAATTTGAGTTGACCCTTTGATTACTGAATTTGAACGCACGAACATAATGTAGACTGAGTGAATATCAACGAATAGATTAATAATCGTTTAATCCGCTCAAAAAATGAAGGAGTAATCATAAATCAACCAGGAGCATTCCTACCAGCATCTCCACTGACTTCCTCATTTCCAAAAGTCGCTCTAAACGGTGCACACAGAGTGCGACAGTATATCGCCATACTTGACACCAAGTGTCCCCAGTCAAAATTCCATTTCGAGCACTCGAGAGATCGTTTCCCACGTGCACGTCCCAATAAATCCCAGGCTTTAAAACAAAAAGGTTCAAACTTCCTGTGTCTCCCCCACGATCTATTTTAAGATCACGTCTACAAGTGTCATCCCCCCCTGGAAGACGGCGTCAGTGTAAATATCGGGATGAGAACCGCTGCACACCTCGGGCCTACCGTGATAATGCGTGACAATTCGAATTTACTTGCAATTACCTATGGCCGGATGATCACGTGACGCCTGGAAAGACGATTAAAGCGGCTAGCCTCTGTTTCTGTCGGCGGAACCCATTCCTCGAACGGGATACGTGTATTGCCTGTTCGACCGTAACTAGTTGACTCGATTCGTCGTTTCATCCTTTTTCTCTCCCTCTCTTCTTACATTCGACTTCTCTTTCACCTGTTCGTTTCGTCATTTCGCCGTGATCTGTGACGAAAGTGTACACCACGGTGGAATAGTTCCTGGACAGTCTGGTTTTCAGCGGTGATTATCAGCGGTGAAATTTCTTCGTTTCTCGTTTCGGGATGATTTAGGTGATCTTCTCTGGGAGAATTTAGAGTATATTGCGAAAGGTGTCTGAGAATTATTCTCCTTCGAGTTCCAAATTTTTCTTGTTTCGTTTGGTCTCTATTGACCATTCTGCGGATTAGAAATTTTTTTAATCACCATCAGTGGTGTGTAATTTTTATTAAAGGGAGGAATGTGTGCAAAGGTAGATTAGAGTGTCAAGAATTCTGTAATTAAATTAGAATCCTTTCGTGACACCGAGATAAGTAGAATCAAATTTTGCTAATTCTTGTACAGTGGATGGCGGGTCAAATATGACCCAGTAGGCCTGAACGAAACCACATATTTTATATTTTACTAGGCGTTATATACCCGTTGAAACGAAAGTCGAGAGAGTTCGAAGATCAATATTTGGTGACACTTTTGCAACATTTCACAACTTAACCCTTTCGTTACTATCGGCGTTTCGAAAATTTGCTCTCGCTTTTGGTTCACTTCCACCGCGATTCAATCCTTAAATAATATCCTCTACGCCCTTCCGCCTCAATTTAATAAACCGAATTTTAACTTGGGTCAAAATAACAAATTTTACAGCCTATTTAAAAATTTCCCGTAACGAAGGGGTTAAGGAGCGTTAATCCTCAATACCTAAGATTTCCAATTAAAAAAAGTAAAAAAAGTAAAAAAAGTAAATCCATCTCCAATTTTCCATTTCTTCTAACCGAATCTATATCACGTCCATTTTTGTATCAATGTTTCAACAAAACCCAGCAGTTAATACAACGCAGAAAGGTTTTTCCAACATTGTGCTGTACACTCTCGTCTCCCGTTGTTTTGACGTATCATTTCGTTCCTTCTTTTTTCTGCAATTTCTCCCCCCGACGATGGGTGTAGCCGGAGAACAGGGGCACACGAGTGGATATTGGCAATTTTTGAGCTGGCCACTCTCTCTCTCTCTCTCTCTCTCTCTCTCTCTCTCTCTCTCTCTCTCTCTCTCTCTCTCTCGTCCAGGATTCCACGCCACTCTCTGGCTAATTAATGAAAGAGCGCCGCCGCCTGATTGCCAAGCATCGCGCGCGGTGTAACACCGGATTTAGGGTTGCACCCTCGAGCACACGCAGATGGCTGACTTTTTTAAGGATTCTCCTGGCTCTCCCCCTCCGTGGAAAGGGATTTTCCAAACCGCCTGTCCCATATCTAACCGCGTCTCTTTCTCCCTTCTTTTTTCTTCTTCGTTCGATCGAAGTTTTATTCCTGGACGAGGAGGATCTTCGGAAGTTTTTCTGCGTTTCCGCTGGAAAAAGGTGGTACGTGTCGCGTGTCACCGCTCGTTTCCACTTTGGTCGCGTGTCTGTTGGGTTTTTTACGCGGATCTTTGAAGGGTACCTACCTTTGCGTGAAATTATCGGGAGTGGAGGATTTACGATTTCCTCTCGGAATTAGAGATTTAGGGCGATACTTGATTACTCTTTGTACAGTCATCTTTTTCAATAACTTTCGTATTTATTTCCTCGAGATCCGCTCCCTGGGATCCATTGTTGTATGGAATAACACACGGACAGAGGGCGGACGAAATAGAGAAATTAAATTAAACGAGAAATTACGTTACGGTACAATTTTTTAATATCTCTAATTTGGGGTTCTCCAGCTGGTCAGATTTTTGAAGGAGAATTTCTAGGACCCCAATTAACACAAGAAATGTAATACAAATTAAGTTTCACCGACATCGCTGTTTGAGGCAAATTTAATTAACCCAAAATTCAAGAATTGCAAATTCACAGTTCATCGTATTCTTTTTTCTTCTTTGCCGCTTTATACGGGGCCAGTAGGAATTTTTTGATCACGTCACACGGGGTCCTAGTGCATTAAACCACACCCCAAATAATTGCAGAAAATTAAACAAGAACACCAATTAAAAATAAAGTTCCTCCAAAATGAATCTTCCTTATTCGACAACAATTTTTTTATCTCGTTACACAGGGTTCTGCTGTATTAAACCACACCCCAAACAATTCCAGAAAATGAAACAAAAAGAACACTAATTGAAAATAAAATTCCTCCAAAATGAATGTTCCTTATTCAACAGCTTGATCAACCCAAAATTCAAAAATTCCAAATTCCAAATTTCGTATGTTCTTTTTTCTTTTATCTTGTTACACGGGGTCCTAGTGCATTAAACCACATCCCAAATAATTCCAGAAAATGAAACAAGAACACCAGTTAAAGCTAAAAATGAATCTTCCCTATCCAACAAGAAACGAATCGCTGTTGCGACTTCTTTGAAAAGTGTGCACCTAAACTGTGTAACAAAAAGTGAACGATGACGAGTATACTCGTCAGACGCAGAGTATGCGTGGCTGTTGTAATATAGAATTAAGTTTTGACGAAATGACTGTTTTATTTTTTAACTTTATTACTGACAGGGCATTTTGGTAACTCTCCTGAGGTGATGAATGTGTGAAAGAGAGATTTGTTTGAGATAAAGTAGTTTAATTTCATTCGGGGTAAAAATTAGAATTTTTCAAGTAATAATTTTCTTCTTGAATTTTCGAAAACAAAAATATAAAAGAAAGAAACGAAAACAATACATTTACAAAGGAAAGAACAACTACTTTGTTCACACCGTATACAGGTTTTTCGTAATAATTATTTGTATTTTTTTATGTTTTCGTTCTATTTCGTCTTAAAATTTACGAATATCTCTTAGTTTTCACTAAAATTGCAATTTGAACAGCAAATTGTAACTGCTTTTCACGCAAGACGAGTATACTCGTCGTAGCACAAAATATTGCCATTTCTTCGTGACGAGTATACTCGTCGTAGCACAAAATATTGCCATTTCTTCATGACGAGTATACTCATCGTAGCAAAAAATATTGCCATTTCTTCATGACGAGTATACTCGTCGTAGCAGAAAATATTGCCATTTCTTCGTGACGAGTATACTCGTCGTAGCAGAAAATATTGCCATTTCTTCGTGACGAGTATACTCGTCGAGAACGGCTAACTGGTTAAGAAGAACGCGTGCGGCAAATGTGAGGAAACGCTCGATTGAAATCTTGCAATAAACAGTCGCGTGGCAGAATTCGCATGGGTCCAAGCACGCGGTAGATTCGGCCCCTTAATGTACCGGGTGAACAAGTGGAAAAGAGACGAAAAGGAAGAGCGAGAGGAGGAGAAGAACGGCTACAGGTTCGGTAGCCGCGTAAACCTGGCAGTGGGCTGGGCAGAAGAGGAGGAAGAGAGCGAGGGGGGAAAGAGAATAAATAAGAAGTGGTGCTCGGAGAGACTGCCGATCGTAAATCTGTGGCTGGGCCTCATCACGGACTGAATATTCTCTCCCTT
>NW_017100207.1:442246-452597 GCF_001263275.1 Habropoda laboriosa | reverse complement strand
GGCTCTTCCTTATCTAGCCGAGCCTCTCTCCGACTCTTCTTTTGTTTCCGTTTCTCTTCTACAACGTCGTTTGCCTATTCCTCTCCTACCTTTTGTCGGTGTGTCTTCTCCTTTTGTTCCTCGTTTCGTCTGTTATTGCAAATTTGCGGACCCTCTGCTCTTGTTTCGCTGTGTGGTTCTTTGTCTAGAGGTTCTGTCGCTTTTTCGGGATTGAAGTTGGCAGTTTCCTCGGGTTTTGACACAATTTTCAAATTTATCGAAGACTGTTTTTTAAATAAGGTTACGTGTACTGTTAGGTCATTAGCGAGAAATTCATTTTAGTAGATTTTGTAGCAGAGATTAGCGTCTCTTAGGAAATTCGGGGGGATCTGTAGCCGGGAAATATTTTCGCGATCGATATTAATCACAATTAATGTAGGTGATTAAATAAATTTTTGCTATCGATATTAGTTATCGGTAACTGAAAAAATTTGTCATAATCGATATAAGTTAACAGTAGGTAGCCGTAGAAATTCTTTATTTCACCAATAACAGTCATTGTTAACGAAAAAGAATGTTTAATCATTTACATTGGTCAGTTCTAAGCCAAGATTTTTAAGTGAAAAATGTAATTGTCATACTGTAATTTTTTTGTGTTGAAATTACGATAGTTTTAGTCTCTAACTGTTTGTCTCTTATTGAAAAACCGTGAACGATCGCTTTTCGCATCGAATTCCCCAGGTTTCCCCGTTTTGCATATCTCGTTCCTTCCTCGTCGTCTCTCCCTCGTTCCCCCGGCGTTCCTTCTCTCCTAGCCGCACGCAGCGGCCTTTATCTGATTTTTTGTTGCCGCGACTAACGAAAATGGGGCCTGCGGGGTCCGGTAGCCGATTCCCTCGGAAATTGAGTAGCTATAAAATTAATTATCCGCCATACTTTATCGCCCTACAGTGGTTGGCTCGCAGGTCGCGTTCCCTCTACACACGCGAGGGCGCCGGAAAGGCTTAAGAAGCAGGAAATATCGTGATCGTGATCCTTTTCGGAATCGATTTCTGATAGCCTCGATCCTCTCTCTCCTCGATCAACTCCTCGTTCCTCCATTATGCAGCATTTTTTTTTACACACCTGTGAATTGGCTTTTCGACGGTGAAATTGATTTTTTTAGTAGACGTTATACTGTTCTACTTTCTTTCGAGCTAATTCTACTCAGAATTTACGAATTTCCGTATTTTTTTTTTTTTTTTTAGAATTGAGGATAAAAAGTGGGTGATCATCTCTAATTACAAATTTTCAAGGATCAAGGATAGGAAATAGGTGATCATCTCTAATTACAAATTTTCAAGAATGAAAAATAGAAAATAGGTGATCATCTCTAATTACAGATTTTCAAGAATTAAAGATAGAAAATAGGCAATCATCTCTAATCATAAATTTTCAAGGATCAAGGATAGGAAATAAGTGATCATCTCTAATCATAAATTTTCAAGGATCAAGGAGGGGAATAGGTGATCATCTCTAATCACAAATTTTCAAGAATGAAAAATAGAAAATAGGTGATCATCTCTAATCACAGATTTTCAAGAATGAAAAATAGAAAATAGGTGATCATTTCTAATTACAGATTTTCAAGAATTAAAGATAGAAAATAGGTGATCATCTCTAATTACAGATTTTCAAGAATTAAAGATAGAAAATAGGTGATCATCTCTAATTACAGATTTTCAAGAATTAAAGATAGAAAATAGGTGATCATCTCTAGTCACAAATTTTCAAGAATCAGTGATAGAAAATAGGCGATCGTGATCTCGAGTCCCAAAATTTATCTATAAATCTCCAAGGATCATCCTCCTCTAACAGTGCCTAATCACTAGTTAACCTCTCTGAAAAATGAATTCTAATTGACAGCCTACCAATCGCACTCCGAAAGCTCGATTATCGCAAGGAAAATGGTGTACGCGTTGTCGTATGCATATTTCCCTCCTCCTTTTTTTCACATTTTACGAAGGATTGCCAGGCTCGTCGAGACTGCCCGTCGGTGAAATTCACCAGTCCTTAATGAAGCTCCTTTCCGCGGCTCGGGACGACGTTGTGGAATTAATTAGGGAGCTGCTCTGGCCCATTTAAGTTTACGACCGCGGGGTTTACGTTAATTATTACCGAGAACTAGTTGTAATTAGTCTTTCTCGAATACAAAATATCGGTTACGCGGCCGTGAGGATGCGGCAGAGGGAGAGAGGACAAGGGAAAAGGAGGAGGCTGTGGAGAACGAGAGAGAGAGGCTCGTAAAAGTTTTTAATGCCGGCGTGTGCAGATTTATTAAAATGCGGGACATTCCCGGAACAAAATTCGAGATTAATACAGGGAGCGTGTAAAAAGAAACATTTTTTCCCTCGCTTTTCTCTCGAGTGCTCCTCTGTGAAACGATGAATAGGAAGCTCGATCGTGTCGAACACCTTTCAGTCGTTGAATTTATTTTTATTTTTTTTTTTTAAGCAGTAGAAAATATGTGAGATTAAAATTGTATTTGAGTTGTGGAAAGTTTGAAAATTGTTAAAGCGTATTGCGTTCTAATCACCGAATCTGTTCGAACGTTATCATCGAACTTACCGAAAAGTTCATTTCACGCTCTGGCAATCTGGCCTACCCCAAGATCCCCACCTCTTCTCGTCCCCTAATAACCCGAGTTCCCAAGAAACAGGAGCCCGAAGCATCAGAAGAATTCGAATCGGTCTTGCTTCACACCTAAACGACCCACGAAAAAATCATCCCGGAGCAAAGAGTCCATTCTAATCAAATTCCTCGCTGCACGGTAGATCATTTGGAGATTCGAAGTTTTTTAGGAGGCACTTTCGACACTTTCGAAACGTATAGAAACTTTGAAGACTCGAGGCTTCCAAGATTTAGGACTTATCGAGGATTCTAAGATTCAAGAGTTACCGAGATTTTCAGGTGTTTCGCGTTTCGAGTCATATTCCGAATGATTCGAATTTTCCGCCTGGTATGCATATTCGAAGTGATTCGAATTCTCCACCACATACCGATATTCGAAATAATTCGAATTTTCCGCTATACATTCATATTCGAATGATTCAAAGTTTCCGCCATACATTCGTATTCGAATGATTCGAATTTTCCGCCACATATTCGTATTCGAGTGATTCGAATTTTCCGCTACATATTCATATCTGAGTGATTCGAATTTTCCGCCACACATTCGTATTCGAATGATTCGAATTTTCCGCCATACATTCATATTCGAACGGTTCGAATTTTCCGCCTGATATGCATGTTCGAAGCGACACGAATTTTCCACCAAATGCAGATGTTCAAATATTCGAGTGATTCAATCTTTCCATCACATGCAGATATTCGAATGATTCGAATTTTCCGCCTGATATGCATACTCGAAGCGACACGAATTTTCCACCATATGCAGATATTCCAAATGATTCAAATTATTCGCCACATATTCATATTCGAAGCGATCCAAAGACTTCCAGAGCTCATTACTCACTGTACACCAACCACTGTGCATTACCATTAGCAATCTAATGACACATCCAGATAGAGAAAAATTTCCTAGACCCATTGATGTGTGTTTAAGTGCACACTAGGCCCTCTCGTTTCCATCGTAGGGCCCCTCTATTTCTCATTTTCTCTCCCCATCGAGCAAAGGGATCCTGCTCGACGTACGAAAGAGAGAGAGAGAGAGTGAGCAAGTCGAAGGGAGGGGAACTGGCTCCCTTGCTCACTTCCTAGGGATGCTGCCCCCGAAAGTCAGGTTCCCATGCCCTCTGGCATTCCCTTCTTCGTTCATTTGCCACAGGGAACCGGATCTGTCTCTTTCTGGGCCTCGTGGCCCAGTCTGCCACCTGTCCCTGCGTCTGGAAGGAGCAACGATGTCTTCCTACATGTTGAACATGCATCGTGCTTCGGCCCCATTGTCTCTTGTTCCGGCTTCTCTCCTCCTCGTCTCTCCTCTCCTGCTCGTCCTTTTTGCTCCTCTTACTTTTATTTCCCTTCCTTCCGCCGCCTCTTCTTATTTCCCTGTATCGCGCTGTTTTTTCCATTTTTCAGACCGGTCTGCTTTTTTACTCGCGATTTTTCGGAGGTCAGGTCCGGCCGAGTGTGTTATCAGCTTGACCTGGGTCAGGGACCAACGTCTTCCTTCTCTCTGCTCTGTGAGTTTTCTTTCGTGCGATAGAAATTGTCTAATTTTCTTTCTTTTCGTAGTGACACTAAATATAGTAGGTATACACATTTGGCATGACTGTCTTCCTTTCCTTCTTTTTTCTTTTTAATTACTTAAGATTTGGTGAATTTTCTTTGGTGCAATGGAAATTTTCTAATTTTCGTCTTTTTTTTTTTCTTTTGTAGAGATATTAAATTCAGCGTACACGCTTGGGACGACTGTTCTTTCCCTCTTTCTTTCTTTTTAATCTCTCGAGATTTGGTGAATTTTCCTTGGTGCGATGGAAAGTTTCTTTTTTTTCTTTTGTATTTTTGTGGAGACACTAAATTCATTATACCTACACACTTGAGACGACCGTCTTCCTTCCCTTTTTTCTTTCTAATCTCTCAACATTTTTCGCTTTTCTTTGGTGCACTAGAAAATTTGCAATTTTCTCTTTTCTCTTGCGTATTTCTGTAGACACTGAATTCAGTATACCTACACACTTGGGATGGCCGTCTTCCTTTCCGCTTTTTTTCTTTCCGATCTCTTAAAATTTTCGTGACTTTTCTTCGGTGCAATGGGAATTTTCTAATTTTCTTTTTTTTTTTTTGTAGATTTCGACACCAAGTTGCAATAATTCCACAGAAAAAAAAAAAGGCAAGATCGATTCGATCCTGCAGCAATAACTTGGAAACACTTCACTACACGCCACAAAGCTCCGTTCCTCTCCTTCTTTTTTCACCCCTTTCGTTCGCCATCGAAGGGTTTCGCTTTTTGATCTCCACATTCTTCCACCCTCTCGCTCTCTCCCTTCGAGCTAGTTTAATTAAACTTCATCGTGGAAGATGTTGCTCGCGATGGGACCAAGTTGAAATTGAATTCCCCTTTTTCTTTCCGCGGCAACTCTTCGTCCTTTTGAATCTTTCCACCTTTCTTTTTCATACGCCTGTAATTTCACTCGGTGCATTGTTCCTCTCGTCGCTACAAAAACCAACGAAAAAGAAGGAAAAAGCATCCGAAAGAACTCTGTCTCCCTTTTTCTTTTCTTCTAATTCAACTGTTCGGTATAAACGGCGGAGATTGCTATTTCTATACTTGGAAACGATTGTTGCACGATTGATGAACGTCTGACGAATATTTATCGAAAACAATTTCGAGTTTGTTGACAAAGCGACACTTTGCCATGGTTTTTCACCAGTTCCATCTGCATATTTCATACGTGGTGCCAGTTTTAGGCGGTGAAAATTCAATTCCGTCATCGCACGTCCTTAGAAACTTATTGAAATTGACGAGGTGGACCGTTCGGACGGAAATAATGAAATAGCGACGAATGCAAATTGCTTCGAATGTGTCAGACCCAGGTGAACCGAAGGAATCGAGAGAGTGGTGGAGAGGCGACCTATATACTTGAGATAGAATTAACGTTAATTGTATGGAATAAAATGGTCTGGATCACTCGTTTGCGTTAGGGGATCCACTGGTGTACCGTCTGGTCACGTGAAATATTCATACGTAGTCCAATTTCGGTAGATTTTATTCGGTGGATTATTCAGAAGACGCTTGGAAATTCGGGGGAGCGAGAAATCAGATTGACCCTTTAACACGTACCAACCTCGAACAATGAACGTTCGTTTTACTCGCTTGAAAATTGGGAAAATTAAGGAATTAATAAGTAAATGTGTGAATATGAAAAATAGAATCCTTTGGCCACTGTATTCTCCCTGTCGGTGTTTCAGGATTGAAACTAAATTGTGCAACCACCGTTGTTCGGGTTTTCTTCGATTAAAAATTATATCGTTGCATTTCCTTGGCAAAAATTTAACGGGACGAGTCTTTCGGTGAAAGAAAATAGGAATAACAGTGAAAGATACGGGATGCAACGTCAAAAAATAAAAACTGCGAAAAATTTGCAAGGAAAATTGGAAAGAGAAGGATCAAGTCTCCGTAAGAAATTGGAATGTTTGGACGTTTTCGTTGAGAGATGAATCGTGTTAGTGACCGAGATACCTGGTGTTCCAGTTGCAACCCTTTTGGCCAGTCGGCCGAAGAAGGGACTTCCCTATAAAAATGATCCGGCCGAGGCGAAGGCAGGATTGATTTAGTGGGCTAATGACGAACCGAGCCAGCCTCCCACACGAGGGAATCGAGCAGGGTTCCGCTCCCAAAGGTATTTTTTTACCTGGCCCCGGGGCCCCGTCGACATCTGGTCAGATTTTGTTTCACAAAAAAGTCCAGTAGGCCCTTATCAAACACACGAGACCGAGACGGGGGCGCAAGTTGCGCCTGTGGGAACTATCCCCGGAGGCGAAAGGTGATTGCCTTATGGAATCATTTTCCGCCTGCTGTAACACGAGTTCTTCTTTGACTAACGTGCGACGCGTATCGACCAATGTTTTAATGGATCCTCTTCGTTTAGAAGTGTAGAGAAGTAAACGGTGGAAATAGCGTCGGTGGAGAGTGTCTTCTCAGCCTTCTGACAGTGAAAATTCTGGGTGGTTGTTGGGAAAATCTGAATTTGCGGTGTGTTTGAATTATTCGGGATAGACCGAAATTTAAATGCTTTGAATATTCGGATTTTCTGAATTATTGGAAGTGTACGAAATACTCGGGATCGACCGAAATTCGAGCGCTTGGAATATCTGGATTATCCGAAATATTCGGGATGGAACGAAATTCAAACGCTTGGAATATTTGGATTATCCGAAATATTCGGGATCGAACGAAATTCGAGCGCTTGGAATATCTGGATTATTCGGAATATTCGGGATAGACCGAAATTCGAATGTTTTGAATATTTGAATTGTCCGAATTATTGGAAGTGTACGAAATACTCGGGATGGACCGAAATTCGAGCGCTTGGAACATCTGGATTATCCGAAATATTCAGGATAGACCGAAATTCAAACGCTTTGAATATTCGGATTTTCCGAATTATTGGAAGTGTACGAAATATTCGGGATGGACCGAAATTCGAGCGCTTGGAATATCTGGATTATCCGAAATATTCAGGATAGACCGAAATTCAAACGCTTTGAATATTCGGATTTTCCGAATTATTGGAAGTGTACGAAATATTCGGGATGGACCGAAATTCGAGCGCTTGGAACATCTGGATTATCCGAAATATTCGGGATGGAACGAAATTCAAACGCTTGGAACAATATTTGGATTATTCGGAATATTCGAGATAGACCGAAATTCAAACGCTTTGAATATTTGAATTGTCCGAATTATTGGAAGTGTACGAAATATTCGGGATGGACCGAAATTCGAGCGTTTCGTATATTTGAATTATCCGAATTATTGGAGTTTTCCGAATATAGTGAAGTGTTCCCATTCGAATGCTCCGAATTACTCGATTTTCCCGAATAAGTAATTCCTATTCAAAATTACCTAAATTACTCTACAGTTCGTGTACCAAGAGATTTTCTTTTAAACTTCGCGAGTGTGATTAACTTTTCGAAGCGTTTCAAAGAGTTCCCCAGGAAAGATATTTTTCCACCCGTGTTTTTCGATTCAATGGGAACTACATACATCTACTTCTACCCTAGATTTCTTAAAAAGCAAACACAAGGCGAACGGGATTCGCCCGGGCTAATTAACTCCGGCGCACGCGTCCATCCCGCGGGTAGAATTAAAATAGAATTTAATCAGGGAGAAATTCGCGTGTTAATTGTGCCTCCGTTTCAAAGTGGGCCTCTCTCGAATTTCAACTTCAACGACACCACTTTCCTCCTTCGAAAAATGTTCACCTACTAACACCACTTCTCCAAACAAAACCCCATAATTTCCATCAATCTTCCACAAGAAATCGTGCAATTTTCCCGAAGAAATTATCTTCCAGGAAATTTCGTCGAGGAAAAACGAATCTCTCTCGAAGAAACGGAAAAAAGAAACCCAAACCACCCTTCGGTGGTGCAATCGCAGCGTCCGCAATCTCTCCTTCCTTCCACAGCGGTCCATTGTGACCTCTTCGACGGTTAGGCAAATTTTCAATGAACTTTTTTCCCCGTCCAGCCGTACACACACCGGGGCCCAGTTCCAGCGGAGAGAAAAAAAGAAGAAAAAAATTCGAACGTTGCCGGACGCTGGGCAGGGCCCATGCGAGCTTTCACAGAAGGGGTCCGAGTGTGTATCGAGGGGTGGAAAAATAAGGAGATGCGAGGAAAAAGAAAGGCGGGAAAAAAAAAAGAGAGAGGAACGACAAAGTACCATGTGGCGCGTGGAAGGAAGCTGCGTGCGTTTTTTTTTTCCTCTCTCCATCGATCCAGTCGGGAAAGGTGCACGAGGATCGGCTGAAAAAACGAGAGGAGAGGGGAAGATTGTGTGGAAGGAAAAATATATAGAGAGAGAGGAACCCCGGAAGGGGAAGAGTCCCCTGAATTTCCGATTTTTCCGACAAAATCCATCGGTTATGGTGTATATATATATATATACATTTTTAGGGAGTGGAAGAAAGGAGAGAGAAAAAAAGGTGGAGGCTGCGCGCGTGCCCCGCGCCACAGTGATATTCGTTCGTTTCAGTTTGCACGCGTGCTTCTGGCGGTTTTTTCCCTTTTTTCCTGCAGAAAAATCTCCGCGCTGTTTGCAGGGGGTGCACGCGACCGCGTGACAAAAGGGTTGGCGTGTGCCAAGGGGTGAAAGAGTCCGGAAACTCTGCGGGCGGATTCCTTTGCCCGCGACCCACTTTTCACCCCCGTGTGCAACCGGGGAAATTCATTTTGTCGAGTTAATTCGAATTATTTCGTTCTTTAAACGGCCGAGTTAAAGGATCGCGTGAGTGTCGTAGGAAGGGTATGGAGAATTTTTTTTTTGCTTTTTGGAAATATGGAAGGAGGGAATTGGGTGTCTCGAACGTTTTATCGGGAAGTGGTGATAATTGTCGGGGTGTATGTAGTTCGAATCTTCCGACAGTTTCATTCGAATCCTTCGAGCAGGTACTGTCGCTCACAATTTTCACTTTCAGAAAGAAGGAAGAGAAATGAATTACTCGAATTGAGGACTTTGGAATGGAAAATTCATCTTTCGAGATTCCTCAGTGTCTATGTTACTCGGATCTTTCTTAAATCTGATTGAAAGAACTTCGAGTACCACCACTCGCAATTTTTACTTTGAAAAATAATGGAAGAAGAATGAATTCTTCAAATCTCGAATTCTAGAGTGAGACGTACATTTTTCAAGATCCTTCAGTGTCTGTATAATTCACCACTCATAACTTTCACTTTCAAAAAAGGCAAGAAAAACTGAATTTCTCAAATTTCTAATTCCAGAATAAAAAGCAAATCTTTCAAGATTCCTCCGCGCCTATAAAATTCAAATCCCCTCGAATTTGATTAAAAATACTTCCAATCTTTCACTTTCAAGCACAACAGGAAAAAAATAATTCCTCAAATTTCGAACTCGAGGATGAAAAATACGCCTTTCGAGACTCTTCCGCGAAATTTCATTAAAAACGCTTCAACCACCGCCTCTCAATTTTCACTTACACCAAGAACGAGAAAAAGTCTAAATACCTCTAACGCAAGAACGCCTCTCGATGCAAAGCCTCTCACAATGAACTTTCAAAAATACTTGGGCGTCGAATGCCCGGGAATTTTCGCTTTAATAAAAAACTAAAGAATAATGAAAAAAAAAAACTCCGAGAAGTCTGTGTTAATCAGAGTCACCTTCCCCCGGCGGAGAACAAAGATAAAGCGTCGAATTAAATATCCACGGGTTGTCGGCCACTTCAACCCTGACCTCGAATCGCGAAAAGGGGGTCGTGAGGGGCTGTTTTCACGCAATCGAGCGGGCCGGCGATGGTGGTGAGGAGGGGGAGTCTCGATTCAGCCGCGAGCAGTTCCTGGAAAATCCGCTTTTCCACCCGTGCCAGACACGACAGTTTTCGCGGCTATTATGCGTCCTTCAAACGTTGGCTGGTTTTCAACGTTTGCGACCATGCTGGAGGAGGAGGAGGTGGTGGAGGGTTCGCGTTGGATTTTTGACAGCAGGGTCGGTGTCAATGGGAAATTTGCACGGCTAAACGGATTACAGATGTTTTCATGCACGACGCGTACAATGGGAAGTCGACTCGGGGCGATATTCCTTGATTCGAGGTGAATCGGGATCTTTCCATTTTTCCTCAGGCTTCCAGGGGTGAATCTGAAGGAATTAGCACCCCTGTGGATGAGAATTTTTTGGGGATTCTGAGTCGAGAAT
>NW_017100207.1:441158-442202 GCF_001263275.1 Habropoda laboriosa | reverse complement strand
GAACTTTACGAGTTTTTTGTAAAATAATTTGTGCAGGTGTGGTAATCTGTTTTTGTAAGAAATGAATCTTAGATATCGTGCATCTTTATACAAATTGAATTAGATTTTTCAACAGCTTCGATTTTCTATGGTTAATCGGTCTTCCTTGGACAATTTCTGTGGAATTAATAGGATTCGTCGATGGAAAATTGTCACCCTTGAAGCTGGCAGAGAACTCAGTGCCTCGATATTCCTTTTCAAAATTACAATAATTGTTAAACAAGTCAAATCTTAGTTTTTTTTCTAAAACACCTGCTTGGCAGAAATTTTCGAATTTTCTCAATTTTCGTGAAGTCCTTTTTTTCCCAGAAACGTAGGAATATTATTAATTCAAATATTGTCTAATATTAGTTAAACAAATCTTAGCTTTTTTCTAAGACACTTGCTTGGCAAAAATTTTCGAATTTCCTCAATTTTCACGAAGTCGTACTTTCCTCGAAAAGGTAGAAATATCGGGGTGCACTTTTTCAGGATGAATAGGGGCGGCACTGTCGACGCACGTCGACTTTCTTCGTAGCTGATCCGCGTGAAGACACATTCGGAACATTTCGCCAGAGGGTTTTGAATAATCCGTGGCCTAATGCCGCGTAAACGTCGACCGGTTTTCCATTTTTCCCCGCCGCTTTTTGTTATTCCCATTCACCGGCTCTCTCCGGCAGCTTTTCGCTCGCACGTGGTCCCCGACGATCGATACTACGAGGATTTCCTCATAATAGGCTCCTTTCCTCGATATTAATCGTCTCCAGTCTCCGACGTTGCGTATTATTTATGACAAATTCAATCACTCTCGGAACGTTCGTCTTCTGTGATCAAAATAAAATTTGACAATTTCAATTTTAGGTGGAATAAAAAATTTTACTTTGTTTCCGTATTTTGTGGCTCTGAAGTAAAGAAATGCCGAAAATTAATTTCTGTATAAGCAGTTCCAAATTTAAATTTAAAAAAGCCTGGATACTCTTCAAACTTCTCGATCTTCTAAAAATCTGAATCATGAGAATATCTAAA
>NW_017100207.1:438351-440582 GCF_001263275.1 Habropoda laboriosa | reverse complement strand
TTCCGAATATCTGAAATCCCAAACTCTTCACTCCTCCCCAAAATATTACCCCCGATTAAAACACTCTGCCCGCAAAATCCCAATTCATCATCGACACGTGAAAGAATCGAAAGAAGAGTCCTCGAAACGTCTCCCTTCATTCTCGCCCTCGAAACAAAGCGACAGATTAAAAGAAAAGGAAGAAACGCACCGACAACTTGCCCCAAGATAATCTCGTTACGTGAAGCGCTTCGACACTTGTGCCACCCTCCTCCACCCCCGGAGTTTGCCTCGATTTTCACCTTGCACAGAGCGGCGCAGCCTCTTGTCGAAATCCCTTTCGCAAACATCTGCATTTCGCGTGGCCGTATCTTTGGCTCCGTTTCCAAAGCTTGCCCTCTTTAAACAAGCACCTCAGCCGCCGCGAGAACGGCGAGCCGTTCTCCATCGGCGGGAGAGAGAGAGTTGAAAGAGATCAACGAACACGCAGGGTATAATCCTTTGAGTCGGAACTTCCGTTTCGTACCTCTGACTGCTACATTTCCGACGATTTTACTAATAACGAGGACCCTCTCTTCCTTCTTTCTCGTCGCTTTAAAGCGCGACGACTCTCGCGAAGCGGGAGAAAAGAAGCGCTGGTATTGTTACGAAGCTTTTTTTTGATCGCGGGTGGAAAAAAAGGGGTGAAAATTGCACGGATGTTGCGATTGTTGCGGTCATAACGTGACACTGTTGATATTACGTTACAGTGATATTGGATTGCGAAACCGAGGGATTTGTGGGTCTTTCCATTTTGTTATTTTTTTGGGGGGGGCTTTTTTGTGGAAAATTTAATTCTGAATGACCTGTGCCTTTTTTTTAATGAAACACGACAGATTTGATTTTTGCTGGATTTCACGTTGTAATTTATTAATATGAATTATTCTTTGTATAGAATGATGTGTAGGCGTTTTGTGAAAAATTCTTGGATATTTTGTTAAATACACCGTGTCATTTGGAAAGTTACGAAACACAGAGGCAAATTTTTTGATGAAAAGTCTGAGTCGATGAAACTGTGGAAAAGGAAAATTAATAATAATTTCTTTATGTGGGATTGATTTTCTTTTTAATTTCCGTAGTTTATCGAATAGTGCACTCGTAGTATCTACCTAAGAAGGATAAATACGAAAGAAAAACTTAAATTTCGCTAATATTGTGGGATTTGGTTAATTACTTTTGTGTTTATTTGAATAAAAGTAGTCCCGCGCGTCGCCGGTGCTGTTCAGTTATAATCTTTCCTCTTATCATTTTCACCGCTGCTCCGATTCGCTCTCTTCCGGCTCGATGCTTCTCGTTTATTTTTCCCACACACACACACACCTACTCATCCACATACACACACTCACACACGCCGCGATCGGCTTGACAACCCGTTGTCTAAACATAACAATTCTTCCTTTCCAGGCCATTCACTCTTTCATACCAAAACCCCCCACGATATCTTACACTCAATCGTGAATTTCACGAAGAAAAACATTTCTCGAAGCACCGTACGGGGGTTGATAACGATAGCCTTGCAAACGAAGCGACCAAGTGTAGAGGAAACAGACGTGGAACAGGTGAAGTCGAAGGATCTCTGAGAAGCTGTTGCACTTGTCTCGCCGAAGTCGTGCAGGGGGGGCCCTGTTTGGTCTGGTTTGGCCAAGAACATGGTCCCCGGACTTTTCAGCCCACCCCCGAACGTCGTCGAAGCGAGCGAGATCAAACGAGGTCCAGATTTTTTTTCTCGCTCTCTGCCTTTTCTCCGGCGACCGACCGCCTTCTTCGTGTTTGTTTGCCTGTTTGTTTGCTCACTCGGATCATTTGGGCCTTCTCGAGAAACCGCGCCACCTTTTTTCGAGAAGAAGAAGGGACGCTCTGTGAAACCCGTGAAATTTCGTAAAATATCGTGGCGGTGTTTGAAAATGTTCTTGTCGGTAGGAAGAGAGGTACGTTGTATCGGGGAAATGTGCTTGGAAAAACAGATATTTTGTTATACGAATACTCTCGAATTTCCAATGGCCGTTCGTAATGTAAAAATATTCTTATCGGTGAAATGCACAAAGAAGTTGGAACAGAATTTCAACGTTATCGAATGTTCAAACGTGGTAATGAGGGAGAAGCGTGGTAGAAAATGGAGATTTCGTTACACCTGTCGCATTATCGCGCAATTTTTTACTCGTCCACATTGTTCATTGGACACTGCTCTGATAAAAAAAGAGGATACAAATGTT
>NW_017100207.1:437812-438303 GCF_001263275.1 Habropoda laboriosa | reverse complement strand
GTCGTGTACCATCGATAAAATAAGAATAATTATGTTCTTGAAGTCTACCAAAAAATAAATACCAGGTAAAAATTAGAAGGAACAAATTGTTCGACGAAGGGAATATTTGCATCCTATGAAGATTTTGCCAGATAAAAATTAGAAGGAACAAATTGTTCGACGAAGGGAATATTTGCATCCTATGAAGATTTTGAAGACTTTTAAGTTATAAAGTGTACCATTGATTTAAAAAAAAAAAGAATTATATACTCGAAGTCTAGCAAAAAGAACTTTGAAACTGTAGAGTGTACTATCGATGAAAATAAATATTTTTGAAAATAATATTTCCACTCTCTATGGATCACAAGATTTTGAAGACTGAAACTATGGTGCACCATCGATAAAAAAAAAACTGAATCATACTCTTGAAATCTACCAAAAAACAGAAAAGAGAATCACTCTTGAAATCTACCAAAAAAAAAAGACAGAATCATATTCTTTAAATCTACCAA
>NW_017100207.1:417104-437726 GCF_001263275.1 Habropoda laboriosa | reverse complement strand
AACGATCGAGACTCGCCCACGATCCATCCCTTCCGATATATCCAGACTATCCTGACACCATGGCCGCGTTTCTGCGGCGTGTGCCCCCATGAACGGGGTGGAGGGGCCCCCGTGGCCATTGTCGCGCGAACCAATTTGGGTATTGAACTGCAATCGAGAAAAAAGGGGTTCACCATTGGCCGGGGCGCGCGTCTGTGTACACAGATCCAGCATGATAGAAGAGAGCATTGTCGACGGTATTGAGCCATCAAAATATTAAGGGTGGCGCGCGAGCTCGCAGGTGCATCGATTTTTCTCTCCCTTTCCTTCTTTCTCTTCCTTTCTTTTATTTCTCTCTCTCTCTCTCTCTCTCTCTCGATCCTAGCGGGGCACGGTTCCCATTGTCGGGGAACGCCGTTTCTTCACGCCGAAGGAAAAAAGGGGTTCCTCCATCGATTGATCGCGCCTCGTTATTCCGACGATCGATTTCGAACCCCCTATGGCACCCCTTGCGGTTCGTCTTTGCGGTACCAGCTCTCAGGGACTCGACTTTTCACGCCGATTTTTGCTTCTGCTTCTGCCCTTGTCCAGAGCAATTTGCAATTTTTTGTTTTTTATTGGACTGAGATCTCTTGGATTAACGATTGTTAATGGTTTTGGCGGTGATAGGGACAAGTTGGGGAAACATGTTTCAGTGGTGCAACGTGGAAATTTCGGAGTGTAATTAAATTGTCAAATTGAGGACATAAAGATCTGAGGATTTTAAAATTTATATTTCTAAATTTTGGTCAGATGCGTAATTGATGATTGTAGAAATAGGGATTTCGGGAAATGGTCGAATTTTGAATGTTCGAGTCGCGCTAAAAATTGTAGGGACGAGAGTTTGAGTGATGTGAAATATCTGTTAAAATTGAGAACGTCTTAGAGGATAGTAAGTAGCTTGTTATGGTGTACAAATTCACCCTTTTCTCAGGCACAAACGAGCCATGCGCCGCGGAACGTGTTGAGTTATTGTCGCAGAAGGGCTTCCGGCACCTTTCAATCGGCCGGTCGCGCGAAGAAAGCCAGAGAAAAGGGCAAAGTTAAGGCAAATCGATCGATAAATATAGGGTACGATCAATGGCTCCCTTCGAACCCTTTTCTAGAACCAAAAGGAGAACACAATTGGGACACAGAAGCCGCGGTGAAACTGGTGCACTTGTCGATGATGGATCATTATCTGATTAATTATCATCACAATGGGCTACAATGTAACCACCGTACCCTCTCGATTCACGTATCTCGTTTCGAACGACAAATTCCTTTTCAATTCGTTAAAAGAAATTAAAAATTTCCTCAAATTATTGAAATATCCACTTGCAATTAATCCCAAAATAATTCCCCTAATACTAATCTTCTCAATTTACAAAAGAATCGCTTCGAATTAATTCTAAAATAATTCTCCCTGCATCGATCCTCTCAATTCACAAAAATATTTCCAAATTACTGAAAAATTCATTTGCAATCAATTCTCCTCACACTAATCCTCTCAGTTCACAGAAACATTTCTGAATTATTGAAAGCGTTTCGCCTAAAATAATTCTCCCCATACTCATCCCTCAAATTTACAAAAAATATTTCCAAATCATCGAAAAACTCACTTTTAATTAATTCCAAAATAATTCTCCCTACATCTTCTCAATTCGCAAAAAGAAACACTTTAAATCAATTCCAATTAATAAAAAATCCCATTCACAAAGCTCTCAAGCGTCTCAACAAACTAATCTCCTAATCCAGCTTGAGAATTCAAATTTCTTCGAGCACCGTGAATAAAATCGAGTCCAAGGGGCACCGTATAGCAGTGCAGCAAGGTATTTCGGTCACCTGGCCAGCGGTGACGTTAGAAAACACCCCGTCACTGGGTCGACGCGTACCGGACCCCCATGGGTTCCCATGACCTCAGCCGACCTCGCGTCCAAGGTACACTCGGAGAAGGCTCTCGTTTAGGTTGACCTTGGCCAGAGGTCACGCATATGCTCCAACTTGACGGACTTCCTGTACGGAAGGAGAGGATTTTTCCCAAAAACTCGCCGTTCAGCTCCTCCCCCCGTATCCATTACTGGGTATTGAGATAATGCCCTCCTCCTTAGTTCCTCTCTTAGGGCGAACGTTTTCGTTAAGCCTCGGAATTTCACGATTTTCTCACAGTCTCCTCGAGCTCTGTCACCGTGATCGAGCGTTTTCGCAAAAAAATTGGTCAGCTTTCGGTTAAGAACCGTTGGTGACACCATGGTGACCCCTGAGGCGGATCGTTACGGGGTGCCCTCCTTCGAGACGTCTCTTTTTGCCAATTTGGCACGTACTGAGTTTCTCCTTAACCCTTTGGGGACCGTTTACTCGAATATTCGTTCACAAGGTAAACTGATATTTTCACGCAGTAAAAATAATTAGGGGAGCCATGAACTCGTGTGTGTGTGTCCTTTTGATATAATTTAGATTTGAAGAAATTGAAGTAACGGGTTGAGGAATAATATTTTCTTCGCTGATTCATCTGAGAATGGAGTTGAATGATAATTTGGTCTCTGAAGGGTTAAATACCAAAGGGTTGAAATTTCACACTTCTAAAAAGGATTCTTTATTAGACACAGAGGAGGATTTGCTTTTCACTTTGATTCTGTTTCTTAGGTAAATGAGCAGTAAAAATAATTAGTATGGCAATAAGCTCTTGTAAATCATTTTGATATGATTTAGACTTAAGAAAAATTTAAGTAAAGGGTTAAGGAATAATATCTTCTTTACTGATTCATTTGGAAATTGAGCTGAATAAAAGTTTGGTCTCGAAAGGGTTGAAAAATTCACACCTCTAGAAGCGACTCTTATTAGACACAGGGGAAGAAATATTTGTTCTTCACGTTAACACTGTTCATTCGGGTAAATATTTCCCAAACACCCTCAGCCGAAGAAAATTGCCTTCGAAAAGGGTTGCTGGCATAATCGACGTGAAGAATTCACGCCGTAACCCCCCGCCATTTCTCCGGCATGGTGTGTCCAAACATTATTCGTAACGGCGCACGACAAATTACCCTCTCGAGTAAAAACTTCTTTTCCCTCTCGTTTCGTCCAGTCATTACGGTCGGTAGAGGCAGAGCCGCGATTTTTTTGCAGTAGCCGAAGGAATCCCGAAAAATCAAGCATATCCTTGCTTCCCTTTCCACCACTGTCGGAACAATTCTTCTCTCGGCACAGCGAAATATATAATACACATCTATATATATATACAGATATTTACCCTAAACAAGCAGCGGAGGATAAGAAAAGAGGAGGAGAGGAAAAAAAGAACGTGGACGTTGATAAAAAATCGCAGAAAAAAGATGAGAAATGGTCGGAGACTCGAAAGGGTTGACTGGGGACTTAAAGAGTGTCTTTGGTGGGGGGTGGCAATATACAGAGAAAGGGTTGCGTCCTCTTTTATGGCACGAATTTTCACTTTGCCGGCTTCCTTCTTCCTCTCTTTTTTTTTTTTAACCTTTCGGTTTTAATCCTTTCGAGAAAAGGGGCATTATGGGGGCCCGTTGGACGCGCGAACGGATTATCCTGTTATAAGCCAGGATTTCCGAGTTTCTCTGCCCCTTTTTCACCCCTTTCACTTCCAGACAGACGCTGAGGTGGTAAAGTTTTATTGGGACCCTCGCGTAATTGCGCCCCTCGCGAGATTATGCTCGAGGGATCGGTTCTGAGTTGGCCACGCGTTGCCAGATTTAATCTTTTTCCTTTTTTTTTTGTTTCCTCTTTTACCAAATACGTGAATTTCGTGAATTTTTCTAGAATCTTCTGGTTAATCTTCCTGATTAAACGTAACGATTGAATTTTGGACGGAAGAGGAATTTGAAACGCTTTAATTTAATTACTAAATTCTCGTTTATTTTCCAATTTAATTTTTCAGGTAATTCTAACGAAAGTTAAAAGAACTTTCCAGTAAATTTGTCGTAACTTTTTAGTTGATTCTAGCAAAAATTAAAGGAATTTTCATGAGTGAATATTGAATTGCGAGTGGAAAGGGGAGTTCGAAGTCTTCGTTTAACAATTTTCGTTTATTTTTCGGTAAGTTTGCCGTAATTCTAACCGAAAATAGAGAAACGTTCGTGTTTGATCGTTGAGTCACGGCACTAGAGAGACTTTGAAGTCTTCATTTGACAATTTCCACTTGATACTTTCTCGGTTTATCTTAATCCTCGAGCGGAAAATTGCGAAAGCTGCGGAGCGGCGAAGAAGAATTTCAATTTCTCAAATTTGCCCCGGCATTTTTGCGCAAGAAAAAAGCGAAGCATCGTTTGATTATTCGTTTTACCAGGCAGGGATCGCGATTTCAAAGGGGATGCCCGGGATTTTTAGTTACAGGGAAGAGGCTGTCAGTCCCGAGTGCTCGTGCTACTTTCGCCAAAGGTTTAACCTTTCCGTTAAACTAAAGAAACTTCTTCCACCCTTCACGGCTTCTTTTCACCCGGGCAAATAATTAAACTTCGACTTTGTGAAAAGAAATCTTTCTCTAAATTCGCCCGTGTTATAAGCAAACCAGAGAGAGGGAAAGAAAAGAGGTAACGTTGTAATTCGATCTCTCGAAAATTCACCCTTAAAAAAAAAAGAGTAATCGAACAACGTTCTGCGAATATTATAAATTTTTACCAAAATGTAGAGAGGAAATTAAAGTTGGATTAAATTCTTCGCACTTGAATCATCGTCAAACCATGGGTTATTCAATTTTTGCGAATTGAATGATGTTTTATTTAGCAAATGTGTGCAACAATATCGCAATATTGAAAGATTAACTCTAATACGGCTTTCGGGTCTTTTTTGACCCATCGCCTTTTCATTCTTTTAATCATTGCATTATTTCCCACGTTGATAAATTATTGTCTAAATTAAAATTGTTACACACAGGCTCTTCGGGTCATTTTCGACCCATCGCCTTTTTATCTTTCTAATAACTTTCGCTGTTTTCAAATTTACGTTCCCTTAACTCCGTATTAAAATAATTAAACATGTCTAGATTCAATGACGTGCATATAATAAAATATTTTTCTAATAACTTTTTCTGTTATCAAATTTACGCTCTCTTATCATTATAATAAAGGTTTATTGTCTAAGTCAAAATTGTTACACACAAGCTTTTCGGGTCATTTTCGACCCATCGCCTTTTTATTTTCCTAATAACTTTCGCTGTTAAAAGTTTACTTTTCCTTAACACCACGTTGAAATTAAAAACGTCTAGATTCGTATGACCTGGTGGTAGCAAGTATTGTTCGGGTCTTTTTTGACCCAGAACGCAGGAAGAACGCAGTGGAGTTAAGCGAAATGGAGACTTGTTGCATGCAACCATTAAGAATATTCCTGTCGGTGTATGGTGAATGGTAGAGAACGTGTTTAAAGGTGGCGATTTTTGGTCTATTGAGAGAAAAAGGAAGGAATTTCTCAGTGGTGCATGAGACCAGGTCACGGCTTGACAGCCTCGTCACGAAATCCTTCGCAAACGACACAACGCAAGTCGGTCTCCTTCTTTTCCTTTTTTTTTTTTTGCTCGAATCCGGCCCCCGCGCGGGCCCCACGCCCGGACGAATTAGGGACGCGCGTCAAACCGTGGCCATTCGAATTCGTGACACCCGGTATTGAGCAACACCGGGACAGATCGGATGCGACGCGTTACAACAGTTTTTCCATTCCATCGACCAGCCTAAAAATACGTCCAGAAAACCACTCGAACCTCGGCCGTTTCGCGTGCTCACACTTTGCCTCCTCTATTGGGTGTCAATTTTGAAAGCTTTCTTCGTTTTGGGGAGTAGAGTTTAACTCTACTGTGCCCGCGTTTCTTTTCTTTGTAATACGACGAGCTGACGATGGCTAATTTTTCGATCAAGCGTGAAATGAAGTGTGATTCAATTTGAAAATTCAAATTTCGGGATTTTGAATTAAATTTGAAAATACACTTTTTGCACCCTGTTTGAAGTTTAGAAAGAAACTTAGAATTAATTTAGAAATTTGGAGTTCAGTTAAATTAAATAAATAGAAGAAACTTAGAAATCTAGAAATCTCCAAACGAAATCTTCCAATTGTCACGGACAACAGTTGTCAAAATTGGTTACAAATCGTCAGACCATCCAGAGCGAAGCATCTCCGTCTCCCAAATTGAAATCTTCGTTTGCTCCCACGGGGTCGGAGAAAAATCGGAAATTAAGTCCCCTTCTCTATGATCAGCGTGACGAACTCGCGTCTGGATCCTCTCTTTTCCGCGGCTATCATTAATCTCCACGGTTAAGTGGAGCCTCCGTGAAAATATTTTGCATATCGGGTTGCAGGCACAAACGTTTTCAGCCTGTTTGATCGATCGACGTTGAACCGTTCGTTTGCGAAAAAAATAATGAATGAAAGGGTTCCCTCTACCCCCCTTTGCGAACTGTTTGAAAAAAGAGAGATCGAGAAAAGAAGAAACTCTCGTATGCTGTATATCGAGGTGGAAAAACGTCTTGAACCATCCAGGACCCTGTTAGATCATTGTCATTCGAACATCCGTTGAAATTAGGCCGTCTTTCCTCCTCTCTCCCTCTTTCTCTTGGTCGATCATGGACCCTCGATTGGGTTGGTTTGCCCCTTGGAATAAAGTTGAGGCCAGGAGTTAAACAAGACGGAACCGCGATTACGTTAAAGGAAAAGAGAACAGAGAGGAGAAGAAAAAGCTTGACGAGAAGGGTATGCTTTCTACGCTGGACCATATGCAGATCAGGGCACAGATGCGGAGGGCGCCAACGAAAAATCCGGTTTTCTGATGGGGCACTGGGTATATTTGTAAGAAGGGGAGTTTTATTGTTGACTGACCCGGTCGTTGGATTTATAAACCACCCTCTTTTTCATCCTCGTTTTTTTGCTTGAAATTAAAGTTAGCAATTTAGAAAGAATCACAAGTGAATTAAAAGTGATCTTCATTAATTAAAGAATTTTTATTCATACATAGATAGAATGGAACAGAAATTTATTTATTGCAGTAATAAAAGGCAAAGGTATAGACAGATTGATCTGATATTTTTTAATTAAATTTGAAAATTAAAATTTCATTGAACAATTTTAAATTTAAATTGACTATCCAAAATTTCGTTGGATAATTTCGAATTCGCTTGAAAGATTGTAAAATAACGAAATGAATAAGAATAAGAGCAAGCTGATAGAACAATAGCCGAGAAATCGAGGAGTGAATCGATCGGTCCTTGAATCCGCCACGATTTCCAACATTTCGCCTGATCATTGGCAAACTTTCCATTGCGTAAGCAAGGAATGCTAACCCGCCTCCTCGGGTAATAGCCAGCGACTGATTTGTCGAGAAAACCGCGAGACACCGTACGTTTCCTCCGGATATCATCGTAAGCCGCGCGATTTCTCACGCACGAGCGCCACCGTGCCGCGGCAAAAAGCAATGGCGGCCGATCACGGCCGCCACCTCGCCGATTTCACCGATCATTATCCACGAACACGTCCACGCATCTCGTCACCGAGCAGCTTATCGAAGACACGGGCTCGGAGACAAACCGTAACGCCGAGTTTCATGCCGGACTTTCGACGACGAAACGGCCACGAGCCACGCTTCGATGGTTTTCGGTATTGGAAGTGAGGTTTGCCTGTTACAGCCACGCTTGGTTGCTCCTAATCGTAATAAAACATCCCAAGGTGGCTCTACTCGCGCGGACACCTCGCTTCTAGTGATTTCTATCTTACTCTCTGTTACCTTTTTTTCCCCCCGCTCTCATCGTTTTGTTGTAGCACACCACGTTCGCCGATTTTCCAGCTGATTATCGTCGAAGATCGCCGAAGAAGCGACGAATAGGCGAACGCGTGAGATGTTGCCGCGCGATTTTTCCTCCAAAGATCAGATAATTATCAGGCGTGAAATGCACACAGAGGCTAAGCCTCTGTCCTTTACTTTTGTATTATACGCAAGTTTTTCCCCCGGGATTTCCATCCGGATGGAAATTGAATTGCGCTGCTGCACTCTGTGGATTGAAAATGGACTGCTTTTTGGATGGGGGATACGGGGGTAATGGAAGAGGGAGAATGGAGGTTCGGTTTAGTTTGAAGACGTCTTTCACGCGAACTGTAGAACGCTGTTGCAAGCTTTTCAGGATGTTTACTGTTCACATTTGCAACTTATCCCTTTCCGTTATTTTTTCACACCTTCTGCTAATACAACTATTTATAGAATAGGTAGAAAAATAATATATATACAGAGTGGTCCATAAATCGCTTCACCGTTTAAAAATTAAATACTTTCTGTTTATTTGAAAATTTTTAAATGTACATAATACAAATTGCCAAGTAGTCTGGAAGACTACTATTCATATTTCTTAATCACTGGACGTGTTAAGACACAATTAAATTACGTCCCGTGAAAAATGGCGCGTACTCCAGCTGACCGAAACAGCGCCGCAGGTGTCTAGACTCCGTATAATATTCCATTAACCAATGTCCACGATCGATCAACGAAAATTACGCCAGATGTCCCTCACGATCCACGGATAAACACTACTACTAAAAAGCAAAAAAAGAAGATAAACGAATGAAACATAGAGAGACCCTAGAACGATTTCGATCTCCTCTCCCCAGAAAACGTCCAGCAGTCAGCTTGGCTGACCCCCGCGGAACAGGAAACCGGAAAAAATAGTGGCAGCAGAAGGGAGAGAAAGAGAGAGAAAGGGCGCACTGGGGGTTGGAAGGAGCAACAACCAGAGCTGGAGAACATTGCAAAAAAGTCGGTCAACCGCAGAGATAGCGAGAAGGGCGGAGAGAAACGGAAAGACGAATTGAGTCGTCGCAGTGCGTTTAGCGGGAAGGGGGCAGAAAAAAATGGCGGAAGAGCAGCTAGAAGAGAGGAAAAAAGGAGAGGAAAAAAAACGAAGAGAAGAATAAAGGGGAGAGTGTGGCATCGCAGTTTTTCTCGATGGCGCCAGGACCGTACACACTCTGGCTTGGGGTGGAAAAAAAATCGATCACGATGGAAAAAGTAAGGAAAAAAAAAAGATGGCGGTCTGTGAGTCAGGTTAGGGATGAGATATTAAACGTTTTCCATTAAGGGGCAAATTTCATGGAGAATAGGGATAAAAAGATTGTCGAGAGCTTAAAAAGTTAACGCCGCCGTGTTGGTCTGGGAGAATTTCGAATTCTTACTTTCTGTTTTTGCCTTGATTCGATGGATCTAAGAATAAGGGAGATTTAAAGTCACACGAATTGTGATTTTTTCAAAATGAAACTTGCGAAAAATAATTTATTCGATCGAAAATGTAGATACGTTTCTTCCAAATGTCCAAGTATCGCCTGATCTCGAATCCGTCGTCGAAATTCTTTCTCAACACGTGACAGACACGAGCGCGTGAGCGTTGAAAGATTAAAGATGGATCGTTGGAGAGCTACGCGTCATTTTGCACCCGAGCGAGTCTTTAGGTGTGGAGAAGAACAGAAGGCCGGTCGTTTCTGTGACGCTGCGCTTTTCTTCACCAGGGATCCACCACGAAATTCGTATTGTCTACGGTTTCTAGCGTTCCGACAGACCGGTTGCGCAACTGTTCTCTCCTCCTCGCTTCCAGAGAACATATATATATGTATACATGTGCACACACGTCTTCTCCGTGTCGGAGTCTCGTAGACGATTAAAATTGGTAATTTCGTAACACAGAAATAGACACGTGAGAAGAAAAAAAACGAAGAAAAATTTCAGGATTTATCTGCGGAGAAGTTGACGAACACAGACAGAGAGGCAACGAAGAAGAGTGGAGCCACGTTGAATATTCACGAGACGAAACGGTATTTCTCGATTGCGGTAGGTCGTCGAGGATGATCACTCTTTTTTCGCCAATTTTTATACCCGAGTATATTAGTTATTGCGTAACTGTCGAATATAAGATCGAGACGAGAGAGCATCTGTGTGGTAGCCTTTCTCCTCCGATCGGTCTATCTAGTTTCTACGGCTTATCGCTTTTACCACGAGTGAAAGAGAAGAAAAAAAAGGAAGAGAGGAGGAAGACATAGGAGGAATTGGAAGGAGATAAGCGACAAGCTCGTTAGATTCTCAGGCTGCATCGAAAAAAAATTGTTGTAAATGAGCTGCCGGATTGCGCGCCGGGGAAAAGAGGAGGAGGCTCGTATCTTAGACGTATCTTGAGACGTCTAAAAACGAGTGACACGAAACGAGGGACCGACTGAGAGCCCGGGGAAACAAAGGCCGAACGAGAGAGAGGAGACAGAGGGTAACTGACGTCCACGCGAACTTGTTCCGCGAATTTCGCCGGAAGTTTGCTTGGATCCAATCAGGATTCGACCAAAAGACCTACCTATCCTCTCTCCAACTGTGTATTTGCTTTGCCAATCAAATTTGTCATCGACCAAATTTCGTTTTCCGTCTTACTTGTATACCAGAATCCGCTCGGTCATTCGTGAAAATCAAACGGTAATTCGTCTTTTCTATATACAGGGTGTCCGAAAAGTTTTCGAAACAAACTTCGCCAGTGTGTTTAACAGGTAAAAATAAGACGAAAATGTCATGTGAAACACAGCCCGCAAATGCTTGGTTAAAAAGTTATGGCAGTATTCAGTATTGCGCGCCATTATCGATTGGGTGTCCAAATATTACGGTTAAAATTTGCTCCATTTATCGATGAATAAATTTGTACAAATTCAGACAAATGGTATTTAAACTGTCGACCATCGAGTTACAAAAAAAGAACGAATAGGGGATGATATACAGGGTGGCGTTAAATTAACACCCTCTTCGTACCCTCTACGTCAATTTAACCACGAATCACTGTCACGTCCCGGTATCTCGAAATCGGACTCCGAACCGTCGATATTAGAAAACGACGAATCCTGGCCACAGACATCCTTGGAGGAATCGGAACTATCAAGCGATAATCAGCGAAGAAAAAAAGGAAAAAAGCGGCGGCCGGTGGTAAAAAGAAGCGATATCGCCAGCTCGGGAATCCTTTCACCGGCCCTTTCCCCCGTTGCATGTGTGTGTGTGTATGTGTGCATGCACACGCGGCGAGAGAGAAAGAAAAAAAGAGAAGGAGCAGATTTTCAAGCAACAGAAGAACCCTGCACCCGGACAAAATAGACGCTTCGTCTCGAGGCGAGGGTAAAAGAGACAGAGTGAAAAAGTGTGGGGGGAAGGGGGGATATCTAGACGAAGAGAGGAAACACCGTACGAAGTTGAGGCAAAAGTGAGAAAGAGCGAGATAGAGGGAGCAGAGCATACGGAGGACGCGATATGCCCGCTTAATTACCCCTCCCTGCCCCTCTCACGTGTTTGCGCTAGTCACGTCTATATCTCTCTCGCTCTTTCACACTCGCTGCCCTATCTCTCTCTCTCGCTCGCTCGCGTACGTCGTGTTCCCTCTTTCTAGCTACTCGCAGCTTGGCCGGCGCGATGGTGGGGGGGATCGACTGCGTGGAGACGCGCGACGAAGAGAGAGAGAATCGAGTCGGCTAGGCGAGCGAGAGAGAGGGGTGACGGTCGGTGTCGGGTATGGTGGGGGTAGTGCACGCTCCGGCCGCTCGGAGGGCCGCCACGGCGGCGCAAAACATTCAGTCGGCAAAAAGTAGCCAGGGGGTGAGCATCACCCTGAGCTACCGAAACGCATCCGTCGTCGAGTGTGCCCGTAGTAAAAAAAGAAACCTGTGTCCTTCTTTCTTTTTTCTTTTTTTGCGACTAGAAAAAGCATCGTGTACGCAACTGTTTACCTCCGTTGTTCGATCGTCGCCAAGAGAAACTTCTCCTAATATTCCAGATCGGGAACGAAACACACCGATATATTCGCAGCCGCAGAACCAAAGCCGAAAAACTGTGTAGTCAAAGAGAAGGGGAGAATCGTAGCCGTCCGTGTACAACACATTGTACGCACATGTTTTATTCTCCGGTGGACGATAAGTATCGTCGGTCGTATGACACAGTGCTGGAAGATAGTATGATACTTGTTTATCCATGACAACAGAGGAGAAAGAGCCAGAGGAACGAGAGTGAGGAGACAGTTTGACAAGGGTAGAGAGCCAACAGTGAGTGTGAATATATTTCGTATTGTGTTATGGGGATCGTGACAACGTCGCATCACAGTTGTAGAGAGTGAAACAGCGGAAACTTGGCGTCAAGGTCACACACCACATAGAGTCACTTGTATACGTCGAATACGTGGCGGAGAGGAGCCCCACGTTTGTACGTGTGCCGAACACGATCGTCAAAACGACGACGACGTACGAAAGTAGGGACACGAGGTTGCCGAGACGACGAACATCGAGAAGAGGAACTGCCGGTGTGAGGGAGATTGTTAACGTTGACGAAGATCGGTATGGAAGTGCGCATGATGGACTATCGTCCCGCGATGCCTATGGGGGTGATACCCACCGGGCTTCAAGACTATCACGCGAGTGTTCCGGACTTAAGCCCGCCGCGAAGCCAAGGCTCGTCCACCGGTGGCGCTTCCTCAATCGGCGACTACGCGCCCCGCATGTACTCGCCTCCCACGCCGCCCACCCCGCAAGAAGACGAAAAGGTAAAGGAGCATATTTTCCTTTGTTTTCAAGGTCGACCATTTTACCGACGTTTTTCTATTATCCTCGATGAAATTCGAAAGTGAGAGGGATATACGTTTGACGTGTATTAAACGTGACGGAGGAATGTTGGGTAAATAACGGAGAGATAAATTGTAGGTTATTCGGAGAAATTGTTAGGTTATGTTAGGGTGACTCGTGAGGAATTGTGGGATATTCGGTATTCGTTCGCTTTTCACGTTCGATTAATCACGTTCCAGTGGTGAAAATATGTACGATTTTTTTGTAACTTGTAGCAATTTCTTTTTATGCTATTTTTAATAATTGCAGGGAATTGAGAATGTTATCGGTAATATGTAGAATGTGTTGTGCTATCTGAAGCTGTTGTAAAATGTTTATTTTAATTTATTATAATTTCGTTTATCTCTGTAAGACTAAACACTTGGAAAAGTAATTGTGTTTAGGATGATTTCGAGAGAATTTTGTAATTTTTTTTCGATCTTCGTTCTAAATTTACTAATTATTATCGACCGATGGTTGAAGAAAACGGAGTATTCGGTTATTTTCTGATAGATCAATTTTGCAGGTTAGGTTAGCGCAAATTAAACGTATATAGTTAAACAGGCTCTAGTGTGAAGTGGCTGGCATGTTTATAAAAGCTCGATACAGTTTTTCGCTCGACACAGATTCGTGGCAGTGTTCCCTTGTAACGGGTGTCCACGACTTAAACACGTGTCTGTTGAAACGAAACCAACGACATTCTTGGACGTTCTAACGGATATTGCATTGAACCGAAATGTCTAAGCTCAAACATTTGCCCTGACTGTTTCGCAATTCGAACCGTGTCGAGAGTGTGCTCAAATTCGTGAACCGAGTGTCTCTCCACTGTTTCCCGCGGTTAAAACTTCGGTCTGGAAAAACTGTGCCGTTCGAACATTCCAATCTTTTATCATTTGAAAAAACAGTGGCAAAAATTTCGGGGACAACTTTTGAGAAATCTACCGTTATTCTACCAAAACCACGTGAAAATTCTTCGAAATTTTTATCTCTTTTAGAAAATTTCAAAATTTACGTTGGTTATAGCGTTTTATCAGAATTCGGAAACGTTGCTGGAAATTCGAGAAATTTCAAATAAATTAACCCCTTTCCCCGAAGGTTGCCAGATATTCTCCTCGTGGAAATCGGGTCAAAGATTCGACACACAAATGGTCTCGTTGCAGAGAATCCAGGGATCGATTCGAAGGCTTCCCTCGATCCTTCGTCGCTCTCGAAATTGATTGAAAATTCTATCTTGCAGCCGGCTGAAAATTTCATTCGGCAGACTTCTTCCTTCTCCACGAACCTTCTCTCGAATTCTGTTCGCGATAAAATTCCCTCTCCCTCTCTCTTTCACTACCTTCTCCCCCCGTAGCTAAGGGACAGATACACTTCCCTCTCGTTACGTTCGCGAAACTTGTGATTCGATTTCGTATCGAAAGTTTCGAGCCGACGGCGCTCGACTTGTAACACTCCTTTGATATTTCCCGCCCAAATGGACTTGCCCGGAATTCCGCGATTAATCGAATCACCGCTACTCGAAATTCGTCTTTTATCCGAAGTGACCACGTGTGAACGTCGATTCTCATTTTTGCAAATAGATAAATCCCGAATTTCGGAGAAAATTTGATTTTTTGAATTCTTTTTGAGTGCAATCTTTAATCTTCGTTTTTACGAATGTTTCTGGATAATTCAGTTCGTTTGTTTTATATTTATACAGAATTTTTGTTTAATTACGTTTACACGGCGATGCTGATCGCTATAAAGGATCAGGTTTCACAAGATTTCCCTCGATCGGAGGAAAAGCGCTTTCCTCGAAGCTTTCTTGACGCGACGATCGCGAGCCCTGCTCCAGGCGAATCTATGAAACTCTCTCAACTCCGAATTTCTCTTAATCGATGTCTCCAACTACCCCTAAAAATCTTCAACGAAAGACGTCTCTCACATAAAATCGAAAACAATCGATCTTCCTTCTCTTCGTCTAATTGTAACACTTAGAATGCGTAATCAGCGGGGAGAAAAAAATGATAAGTCACGGGGAGTTCCGAATAAAATCTGGAAGAAAACTATTCCACTTCCTCCGGACAAATATATTTCCATTAAAGGTGAATTGAACGGTCGTTAAAGGATCGTTAAAAAAATCCTCCGACGTAGGATTCACTCGAAAAGAAGGATGTTCTCCTCGAAATCGAATACGACCGTAGAAGAGAAGGAAAATCCCCGTCGGTGTTGGATGTCGCGACGACGATTCTTGCACGATCTTCTCACGAAAGTCCGTTGCATAAGGGATCCCGAAGGATCAGGCAGAAGATCCACTGACCCCGGCGATCTTAAAGGCGCATTCATGGCGCGCAATTTTCCAGAAGTGGACGACAATAAGCCGCTGTCACAATAAAGACGCCGGGACACGGCGGTAGCAAAGGGAAAAATAATCGAGCCTCGCGTCTCTTTCTCCATTCTGGACGCGACGAATAAACGATACCATCGAGTTCTCCATTCTTTCTTTCCATCCCCCTCTTCATCTTGTTACGCGCCTCCTTCGTCGCCTTTCTTCGTCAAGTTTCTCTCCCCTTATTTTTCACTTTATTTCCACCAATTTTTTATTCCGTTTCTAGCTCTCCTTCCTCCCTTCGACGTCTCTCCCTTTAACCGCCCTCGTGTTTTCGTGTCTCTCTTCCTTAACCCTTTCGCAACTTTTTTTTTTCAAGTTAGGGAGAAATGAGGCGATTTATTGTGGTGTTGTGTGAGACACTATACTGCACCTTGAAATGGAGAAGAAAGAACAATTTATAGGCTTGTTTTCAAGTGTCGAAACTGAGTGCCTGAAGGGTTAAGGGAGATTTTTGCAAATTTGTAGAAATCATCAAAGTCTCCACTCTCTTAATTTAGAAAATATTCCACTGTCCTGTTCCTTTCACTGGAAAGTGTGACAAAAATTCGACGATTAATTTCAATCGCAACTCACCCTCTCTTTTCGTCTTTCTTCCTCCGATACACTGGTTGAGAAAAGCGTCTTTCCATTCGCAAGATTTCGTCTCAAGGTGAATCCACCATGGGACAAGGGCGTGCAAGGGGGTTGAGAGCGAAAGGTGGGGTGGCCTTTCTACTTTGCTTCTTCTTCGCCCCGAGTATAATTCCATTTGTGCGTCACCGAGATTCTGAAACTTGACCTGTTAAAAAGTCCTTTAGCCGAGGTCTCGTGTTCCAGCAAACGGGGGTGAAGTGATGGAGAGGAGGGGGTTGTGGCACGCTCGTCGAGCCTCCGCGGAGAGGAAAATTGCCGGAAAAGCCAGCTTTTCATTCGTCATCGTGGAATTAGTAGGCTCTAGTAGCTCGACCGCTCGAAAATTAATGACGATCGATTCTCTCTCCCTCCTCCACCCCCGCGATTAGCGCGTCGCTTTCCAACCCCTCTTTTCCTTCGATTATATTCCCCAGCCTTAAAGAGTCGCCTCAACGAGGAGGAATCGATCTGTACCATGTAACAACCAGTTGTTCTTTCCTTCCTTCTTTTTCCTTCGTTCCACGAAAATTCGGTGTGATCGAATTTTCTTTCCATTCTTCGTCCATCCTCCTCGATGAATTCTCTTTGAAAATGACTTTTTTTATCCTTAGATTCGCTAACAGTGACTTACCAATTGTGTGAACTTTAAATTAACCCTTCGTGTACCGAGTTTCAATAAAGGAATTGTATTTTATTCCACGATTTTGTTATCACTCGATCGATAAGCATGCGAACGATCGGAAATACCCACAGTAGAATTCTTCCTTTCCGATGAATTGCCTTTTTTCGTTCAACCTGTTGTTGCAATTTGGTAAATTGATGTAACGCGTTGGAGATAATAACCGTTCAGTTTACTAGGAAACTTCTGTTAGTTATTAATCAATTTCAATTCCTATCGATGGAACTGTTCACGAGCAAATTGTACCTGTAGAAGATGTAATTAATCAAATTGGAAAATTTATAGGGATAATTAATCGATTATCAACATCTAATAAACCGAATTGATTTATCGTTGAACAGGGGGAATTACGTATGAATTCGATTCTAAATGATTGAATTCTGGACATTCGTATGATCAATATCACCCATGTCCTGTTGCTTTAATTGATTCGAAACTCCGTCGGTATAACATTTTTAAAGATAGAAAACAAATAGAAATTAAGGTAGCACGATGTTCTAGTAACAATCGATTCCTACTAATTATTACGCTTAAAGTACCAAATTAATTATCAATTCACCGTAACCAAAAATTATCGATTCGCGAAGAAACAAAAATTTTGTTACGATAATTGCAAAATCTTCGTTAACACAACTATCAGCACCGCTACCACCGAAACGCTCGTGAAAGATTAATATCTTTATCTAGAATTACTCGCCGTCTGTCTGAAATTTTGGAATCGTCTCACGAGCTCGTGTGTCACAATATTTCATATCGAAAGGGACTCTAATCACTTCGTTGCCACAGAACGAGAGCGAGTGAGAGAGAGAGAGATTAAGCGGGTAAACAAATAAACAAGCGGAAATGAATTCGAGAGGGGTGAGAGAGTACAAAGGGAAAAGCGCGCGGTAGGTGGAGGAGAAAAATTCGGGTTCACTCTCAATAATTAAAAAATCGAGTTTGTCGTCGCGACGCCGCGCCGCGCGACTAAACTTTCCGTCGGGCCAGAAGAGTCGCTTTTGCACGCGCGTTCTTCTCCAGCCGACGCGGCGCGCGGGGCTTTCAAATATTTACGGGGAAAATACACTTCGCGGAAAGGAAAAAAGGGGGAAAAAACGGAAAGAAACATAATCGTAGCATGCAGATTTACCAACTTAAACGATTATCCTCTAAATGGAAACCATTTTCAAAGAGCTATTAAATCGTAACGAAACGCGAGCAGATAAATGCAATTTATCAATTATTCATATATTTTTTTGAAAAATTGCATTTTCCACGGGATGAAATATCATTCATCACGAACGATAACGTAGGTTTGTTATCACAGCGATTATGAAAATGAATCAACTTTTTAATTAAACTGTTCTATTTCGAATCGGTATCCAACAATAACTCTTTGAAAATCCGAATTCATCGGATTACTGTATTAAGAAGACACCTTTATCACTCTGAAAAGAAAAAAAAAAGAAGATATTTCCATATTTTCCCTTTGCATGCTCCTTCCATACACGATGAATTAATCTTCACTGAAACGTGTTAACCCTAGAGCGGTCTTCGTTTTGACGGTACACTTAAGACTTTTGGGTGAGAAAGGGCCTGAGACCTTATGCGTAATCATTTTTCTTTCCAACGCGACATATGAACCTAGACAATAGACGTTCAAAATAATGTCAAGGAACGTAAACTTGATAACAGCGAAAGTTACTGAAAATATAAAAAGGCGGCGGGTCAAAAGAGACCCGAAGACCGCTCTAGGGTTAAGAAGTGGAAGGAGAGGAAGAGGAATAGATAAGGAGGATAATAACTATTTCGAAATTTTAAAGACAACTTTTAATGGAGGAGAAACAGAATAGAAGGATAATAATAGAAACAGCAAAAATTACTAGAAATATAAAAAGACCCGAAGACCGCTCTATGGTTAGGTACGCTCTTCGAATCTTCATCGAGGTGTCCTTCCCACCTTCGAACTTGCGATTCGTCGTGAAATCGGTTACATTGTCGGTAGAAAGAAGTTGCACGAAATGATACAGTGTAACTATGGTACTTTTACCGAGCAGGGTGAGAAAAATTGTCGAGATGCCGATTCAAGGTGATCACGAGTGATTTTTTCGTTGGATCCCAGGGTGGTTCGCCCTGCGGGACGGTCAAGGAACTTTTTCCATTTGACCCAGCGTAGATTGAATAACTTTCGAACTTCTTTTATCGTTCCTCCTCCCCTTCCCCATACTCGGGACGATATTGTGGTATCTGCAGTGGCATGACAAAACTCGGGAATTAATGGTATCATTTCGCACTTTGCGCCCGTGTCTCTCTCTTCCCGTTCACGTCTGTCTCGCTCAACAGTCAGGAACTTAATAATTCGCGACGGTTGAATGTTAATGCAACGTTTAATGCTATGCGATGGATCCTGGAGAGAAGAAAAAACGAACGTTAAAGTTGCTGATCTTTTATTTGAATATTTATTCGAATACATTTACCGGGTTTAATTGGCGTGTATTCGGTCACTAGGTAGAAGCGTTTAGTTTTTCTTGCCTCTTTTTTCTTTTTCTTTTTTTTTTGCTTCTGCACGTACGAGATTTTTTCCGAATAATCGTGGAAAATTCGGAGATTTAAGAGATACTCCTATGTAAATTCAGGGTCTATTTCGTCCTAGAAATCGTACTGGAACATTTTGGGCGGCGTAAGAAATTTAATCAACCAGGACGGAGACGTCTAATCACGCGGCAATTAGAATTAATTTCCCGCCAAAATTTTCAAAATTCCCGCTCAAAGTTTACCCGCCTTGATTGTACTCGCAGGAGAAGCCCAATTCTCTGCGCGACTCCGACGTTGAAGTGTACGACGAACAATGCGACAAAGAGAACGAATCTGAAAAAATATTGTACCCCCTCCGACTTTTTCCTTTTCCGAGGAAATAATTCAAAGGTGAAAAAGAAATACTCCCGGAAGAATGTATCTCGAGGAGTACAAGAGAAAAACGAAAAGAGGGAAATTGAACGCAATACTCCAAACACGATCTGCGAAAAACGAAAAAAGTCAACATCTCAAAGTAGTTGAGTTTGAAATAATAAAAAGAAAAAAGGAAGCTTCTTGCAAAGCTCTCGACTCTTAGAAGCAACGGGGTATAGTCGAGCCACTCACTTTGGAAACACCCTGTACACACTGACACACACACACACACACAGGGTGGAACGATGTAAAAGAATCCAGGCCGCTGACGAAACTCGAGGCGGCCCTCTGCTTCAGCTTTCATTAAGGAATCGTTAGCGCCGTTCTCATCAGCATCCTCTTCCTCCTGCTCCTTCCTCCCCCTATCGTCTCTCCCTTCTTCTTCTTCATCATCATCCTCCGCCTCCTTCTTTTTCGCTCTCTGGCTACCATCGTGGTTCCCTTTTTTCCGGTTACCTTCATCCTTCCGGCTGCGTTATGTATTTTTTTTCTTTTCTTTTTTCTCTCTCTCTCTCTCTCCCTCTTTCTTCGCGTCCTTTTTCCAAAGTGATAGCGTGTATCTACCACTCTTTGGCCCTGTTTCTCGCGTAATTTCCCCCTCGTTTTAGAATATTGGCGTATTTTCCTATCTGTCTGTCTCTTTTTCTTTGGTTCTCATTGCACCTGTGTACACGTGTGTGTTTGTGTGTGTGTGTGTGTGGAAACGAAGGAGGAATTTTTTTTTCATGTAGGTTAATACGTTTAACCCTTTACTTTACGATTTTTTTAATAGCTGTGCATTCGTTAGCTTTTTTCTATCTCGATACTAGGTGAGGTAAGAAATGTCGTATTTGGTTGTGTCTGAGGTTACTGTGAAAATTTGAATATTTGAGTGCCGGTAGAATTCGGATTTCGACTTTGAATAGTTGAACTGTGTGCTCTAATATTTGAAACATTCGGCGTAATTCGAAAGTCAAACGCTTCGAGTCTTCCGAATAAAGAATTCGTATTGGAAATTATCCGAATCCTCGGAATAAAGAACTCGTATTCGAAAGTATCCAAGTATACGAATTATTCGAGTAAATTCGAAGTTATCCGAATCCTCCGAATAAAGAGTTCGAAAATATCCGAATAAAGAATTGAACAGTTTCCAGAATAAAGTAGAATATGACTAGTTCAGCTATTCGAAATTTCACAGTCGTATTCACATTTAGCAATTCCCAGATTTATAAGTCATGTTAATCCAATGTTAATCCCTGTTGCTAATGTAACTGCTTTTCTCGCATCGTAATCATAATCTGACACGAGTCTGGCTCGTTGTTAGAAGGTAAGGGGTTAATGGAGGATGTTGCGTTTCCCTTTTCGCGGAGAAAACCGTTGTCTTTCTTCCTTCACTCACGATACCTCTCCTAGCTTTTGCTTCTGCGGCCATTCCTGACAGCTGACTCTTTTTGCTGGCAGCTTT
>NW_017100207.1:413096-417062 GCF_001263275.1 Habropoda laboriosa | reverse complement strand
ATCTTCCTCGACACCATCCCCCTCGAATATTCTCTTCGTCATCTTTGATACCGGACTAGAGATCTTTCTCATTTTTTCCTCCTCTTTTTCTTTTTTGCTGGCTGGTTCGTGGGTCCTTGCGAGAAAATCCTTATAAACGTGATTTTTAAAGAAGATTCCCTTCAACTTGAAATTTCCTAAGTGTCTGCCAAGTAAATTTATCACAAATTTATCGAAAAATTAATTGTAAATACAACATTTAATCCCAATTCACAAATGTAACATCTCCTTCTGAACAATGTTCGTGTGTAACTTGTCAAAAAAGAAGAGGGAACAACCCCTGGAATTTCAGCCTTGACTAAAAAAAAAAAGAGGAGAGAATTGGTCGCTCCACCCTCGAAAAAGAACGAACTTGAACCCTTGGATCGATCTCCCGGATCGACGCGATCCGTCGGCGTCTGGAACGAGCACAGAAAGCTCGCGGTACACTTGAAAAACGAAGGGGGAGAGAATTGTTTAACGAAAGAACTCGATGGAATCGAACGCGACGGCAGGTGAACGGCACGTGCGTAAACGGTGAAAGGAGAACGCGAGGAACAGAGCAAAAAGGAATGAAAAGCGCGAGGATACAAGGTGTGTGCGCGCGGGGCTCCGTTGCCAGGAGTAAGGAGGGACGTGAAGGGGAAGGAAATTCTGTAAAAAGGGGAAAACCTGTCGTGGTATCGCGCCGGGACAGAAGGATGAGGGAAAAAAGGATTCGGATATGGGGGAAGTGTTGTGCCGGGCAGGTGGAAAATGGCGGAGTTGTTCCGGAAGTAATGAAAACTCCGTGAATTCAGGATGTTCCTGAGTGGCTCGTGAAATTCACGGAGAAAAGAGTTATCGAAAAGGTAATTAGAAACTTAGAAGTTGTCAGTGTTTTCTTATACCCATGACACTAATTTTAATCCCGTACAGTGGTCCACTTCGACTTATTAGCTTATTAACTTAGTCTCCTAACAAAGCCTCTTTCCTCCCTCCAAAAGACCATTCTTCAATTCTTCCAGACGATAATTCCACGACGTATCTATCTTTATTTATTGCACAAGCCTTGAACTCCTTATCTCTGAACCTCCCATATCCTTGCTGAAATTAGCTGCACAACCGATTTCAGGACCTCCCTACATCAATTCCATCAACTTCACATTACTCCAAAAAAACAATTCGACCACAAAAGCACGAGCGGTCGGAACAGTTCCACCGGATCCTCGGTGTCCGCGGAAACCGTTAGAAGTATCCTTTCGAGGACGCAGATGGTCTCTCTCTCCCCCCCCCCCCAGTTTCCCCCTTTTTTCATCCACTCTGTACATGTATGCACACTCTGTCATGCTGCCGTTTCGAGCGTGTGTGCACACGTACGTACGTGCTACCTACACGTGCAGAGGAGAAGAAGCAGAGAGAGCGAGAGAGAGAGAAGAAAAAAGGGAAACGATAGAGAGAAAAGAAAGAAAGAAAAAAAAAGAGAACCGGGGAAAAAATCCTCCCCTAGGACCACTCGGCGTCCGCGTTAGCATAGCCAAGGGATACCACCCCGATCGAAACGACCAACCCCCCTGTCTCGTGCGTCGATGCAAAACTCGAGGAGGTGGATCCCTTGCTTTGCACCAGGGGCTTGTAACACCCCCCCCCCACCCTCCCCCCCTTTTTTACTGGCCTAGGCCCCCGTTGATTGAACCGGCTCGACACTCTGCCTCATTTTGTCGTACGTGTTTCATCCCCTAGTTTCTCGCGTAAGAAACGCGCGCTCGTACCTCCTCCGAGTGTTGCTTTTTCGGCCTTCTTGAAGAAGAGAGAGAGAGAGTGAGGAAGGAAGAGAGTGGTCCAATGTCTCGATGGGACGTTGATGGAGAGTGAAAATGACCAGGTACGTTGGAGATCCGGAGGAATCTTCGGAGTCTCTGCTTGTTTCTTCCTCGATCGAAGGATTTTTGTGCTCGGGTGTTCGTCTCCGTGGAATATTCTTTCTTCCTGATGTAACGTGCCGGAAGGATGTTTATTCTTGAGTGTTCCATTCGGCGAATTCTTCTTGCAAGCTGTGGAAGAAGTTTGAGCCCTTGTTTCTTCCTCGTGGATGTAACGTGCCAAAAGGATTGTTATTTTTGAGTGTTCTGTTCAGTGGAATCTTGTAAGCTGTGGAGGGATGCTTGTGTCCTTATTTCTTCTCGATGGACGCAACGTGCCAAGAGGATTTCATATCTGAGTGTTTCATCCGGTGAAATTTTGCGAGGTGGAATCGTTTTGTAATCTGTGAGTGCGGAAGATCTGAAGGAAGTTTGAGTCCTTATTTCTTCTCCATAGACGTAACGTGCCAAAAAGGATTCTTACAGAGTGTTTCACTCCGTGAAATCCTTCCGTAAGCAGTGGACACGGTGTTTCGACGACCCAAATTCGCGAAAATTACACGGAATGTGGCTGAATAAGCTTAATGAAAAATAGATCGCGTGTGACTGTGTATAATTCACGCAGTTGAATTCGATAAACGGGAGGAATTGAAAAGGGCTTCGCTCTGTTTTCTGATACTTCCATCGAACGAAATTGTGAAGGGTGAGAGAAATAGAAAGAGAGAGAGAGAGTTGCAGGAAGCACGTCGATAACGTTGGCAATGTTTTAATTGTTATCGCGAACAGTTTGCCCCTTCTTGGAACCGGGCATTAATTATCGTGGCACGTTTGAAGGAGCGTGGAAATCGCGGAGATAATTAAGAGGAGCTACCAGAGCTGAAGTTGTCCTTTCTGCCGCGAGGTAATGGCGGTGGTGGCCATTTTCGAACGCGACAAACCTTTTCTCGAGTCTCTCGAAGGGATGAAAAGCATGAGAAAAAAAATATCGTAAATTCGGTGCAAATTTCAACGAAAAAATGAAAAACCAAAGAATTTTTAAATCTAATTGAATACACACACACACACGCTATATACGTCGAGTCATTACGAAATAGTGAATTAAACGTTGGAGGAAAATAGAAGTTGGTCTCGACGTTAAAATTAACACACACAGTTATATATATATGTTTGTGTGTGCGTGTGTGTATAACCGAGCCTTTGAAAAGAACGATTCGGACAAAGGACGAACACTTCTCTGTGAGATAGAGGATCCCAACGACGGAGAATCTGGGGAAAAATAATTACGCCAGAAATTCAGAAAAAGGGGGGTGGTGTACTTGCGTGAATTTCTCGAAATTTCCCCTGAAACCGGCGAAGAATATTGAAAAAAATGTAGAACGTATTTCGAGAGTCGAACCAGGGGAATCACAGTCGAGCGATTCTACAACACTTAACTCTCGTCCTAACCAATTAACACCTCGCGCATAGAGGATCCATTAGTTTATTCAAAGCATCGTCACGCTTCATGAATATTACAATATCGCGAATCTCCGGTTTTCGATGTAATCGGGTAAAATATATTACACGTATATCTGTATATCAGAGATGGATTCTTCCTCTCTTCTTTTTTCCCCTCTTTCTCTTGTAACTGATAATGGGAATCGTTAAAACATCGCCGGTAGCGAATCGATATCGCGGTATATAGATGTGAAAAAATCGACGGAGGAAGCGAAAGTAGGTGAAAAATTGACGAGTATGATGGACCTGGATAATAAAAGAATAGTGATTGAACGGATGCCTGTCATTTTGCTCGATTCTCTGTTAACTGTTATAAACGAGGGAAAGAAGAAACGAAGACGACGACGACGAAGAAGAGATGGAACCAACTGTGATCGCTATAGATGTACATATTTGAAAGTTTATTCCGATCTTTTATCGATATTGGATCATTGTTGTACAATGGCCGGGAGAGGAGAGTGAAAGAAGGAGGAAGAAACGAAATCGAACTGGTTCGATGGAAAACTGTGCATTTTCCGCCCGGCAATATTTTCCGTTTTAATGAATACGAGTAAACGAGAATCGTTGTACGATGTGATTTCACTTGTGCAATTTCGCCTCACTTCCTGCG
>NW_017100207.1:390259-412956 GCF_001263275.1 Habropoda laboriosa | reverse complement strand
TGATTTTTTTTTTTTTTTTTTTTTTTTTTTCAGATGTTCTCTGGTATTATTTTCTGATTTTCCAGGTATCTCCCTCGTTTATCGTTTCGCCAATTAATTGCAGTAGAACAGGAAATTTTTCACATTGTCAAATTTTTGATTTTGTTTCCCTTCTTTTCAGCAATCCAAATCTCCGCGCCCTCGGTTTTTAACGCTGCAATCCGAAAATTGTTTTTAATCCTTATCGTACGAATTTGCAATCTTCACAATGGAAACTTTTCGCGTTGATAAATTTTGTGTGCTTTTTTTCTTTCGCTGTTTTAATAATCCAAATCTCCAAGCTCTCACTTTTTAATTTTGCAATCCCCGTGTTATTTCGATCTTTATTTTACAAATTTCCAATATTTACAACGGGAATTTTTTCAATGTCCAATTTTCGCGATTTTTAAAATATTCAGCGAGCTTTAAATTTTTTTCCCCAAATGTACCGACGTACGAGGAAAAAATATTCCCCATCTCTAAGCGATGTTTCAGCAAATTTTCCAAAACCTATCGAATCATAATCGAGTAGAAAAGTTTCTCGAGGCTTTTTTAACCCATCCGCGAGAGAGAGAGAGAGAGATCGGCCGTTTATTCAACATCCCTCTCGCGGCGCACAATTTTTGCACAATTTCCCAATTAATCGGGATATAGAATCGATGTAAAACAGATCGATCCGGTCCCACGACAAAAAAAGGCGAAGAAGTGGCATCTCGATAAATTTTCACTCGTTAAAACCTCAATTACGAGCGTCCGTTTTTGCCAGGCGAGAGAAAGAAACAAAGGGTGCAAGAGCACAACGTTTTACAAGAAGCTGGACCACCTTTCTTCTCTCGTTCTCCCCTTCTTTCGTTCGGTCTTCCGTCTTTTTTCGAGGGGAAGTGAAAATTTTCCACGCCAATTAATCGCGAAAAGTTTCGAAAAACTCCAGACTTCCTTGATTTCACGATTTCAATCACTTTTAGGGACACTAATTGGTTCGAACACGGTTCGTTTCGTTGTTTGTAGAATTTTATTGAAAATATCGAATACACGATTACAATAATGAGAGAACGATCGTTGAATATTGACCGTGGAAATCAGGTGGCAGATGAGAGAAAAATTTAGTAGCTTCTTCATATTTCAATCTGAACCAGTGGAGTCTGGTTGTAGAGAGGCTGCGTTTACGACTGGTAATTGTTGCAGACGAAGGGATTCCTGCAAACGCCGAGAGTCGTTCTATGAAAACGCCAAGGAAAAATGTCTTTGCTACCTTTTTCACCTCCTCTCTTCCTTCCTGCTTGTCCCCCTTCGCTCCTCCAACTCCGTCCTTCCTCCGCGAAACTCGAAATCACCTGAGCTCGTTTCGCTGTAATACGTGCAGAGCACACTCTGACACAATATTTTTTGGTATTCAGAAAATTCGTTTTATAGGAGGTATGAAAATCGTTTTCAAGTTAACCCTTTGGGTACCAAATTTGAACACGTGAAACTAAGCGTGTAGATTGAATTTTGTTGCTCATTTTGAGATACAGGATGATACTAATTTTCACAAGTTTGCAAAAATTCTCTGTTAGAGAAATTAAGGAGTTTCCAAGTTTCGTGCTGATGACAGGATCTTAACCCTTTTGGTACCAAGTTTCAACATGGGAAACTAAGCCTGCAGATTGAGTTTCGAACTAATTTTCAAAAATTTGCAAAAATCCTCTGTCGGAAAAATTAGAAAGTGTCCAAGTTCCACGAGAACGACGGGACCTTAACCCTTTGGGCACTTTCAACGCAAGAGAGTAACACTGCAGACTGAGTGTCTTTGTTCATTTTGAGACACAGGAAGATACTTTGTTTAACGAAATTTTTCATTCACAATACAACATGTATTTGTATATAATTAACGAACGGTAATACCGATGAAAACGTAGGTCACAGTCCTCAAAGGGTTAACCACTCGAAAATGAACCACTAGGTCAACTTACCGACTATTGAAAAATCCTCCAGAATGGAAAATCGCCGAAAGACGAAGCTACAAACAGTTTCGACCGATTTCTCTCCGTAAAATCATCATCCCATCCTCTCTCTCTCCTTTTTCATCGCTAATTATCGCGCAGGAAGCGCATTAACGACTCCCCGCGCCATTTTATTTTCCAAAGTGTAATCGCTGCTAGAATTACAGCTCGGCCGCGATCTAATATATCAAACTACAAATGGTCGAAACCGCGGGGAAAAAAAAATAGTAAAAAGCAGAGAATAGAGGGGGGAAAAAAACAGAAGGGAAACGATCGTCCTCGAAGGAAAAGTCCCTGGCGAGAGTGGCTAGCCTCTACTAAATAGTGGTATCTCGCGTTCGAGATAAACCGAGTATCCTTTCGAATGCGAGTATGTAATTTCATGGAAACTATTTAGGCCGGTTAAAAGGCTATAATCCTCGAGAACAGAGAGAGAGAGAGAGGAAGGAAAAAAGACTAGAAGTTGACGTGGTTCGTTGATCCTTTTTCCCCTCTCCTCTTCATTTCATTCTTTCATCCTGTTTATTTTCTCCTTATTCTTATTTTTCCTCTTCTTCTTCTTCTGGTTGGTCGTTCAGTCAGTTAGTTTCTCGTCTGTGATCCTGAAACACGTCCTTCCTAGGAACGGGGTAATGAATGGCGGGAATAGAGTAAGCCCGATCCACAGGTGAGGAGGATGCTGGTCTCGTTTCGAGAGCACCGCGAACCGGAAGTTCGATGGAACGGCGACGACTGCTCCTTTCGCCAATGGAACGGTGTGTCCTCTCACCGGATCCACCACTCGAGACACGTTCCGATTATCAGTGATTTACGCGTGCGTTTAATATTACGGAGAAATGCTCGTTTTAATAGAATTTTACATGCTGCGCGGTTTTTTCTTGCCTTCTGCACGAGAGAGAATGTATTATACGAGCACTTGAGGAGATAATTGGTCGAATGTTTTTCAATGATCCAAGTGAGAGGGAATTTTAGAGGTGGGAGAAAGAAGAACGGAAAATTTAATTTTTGTGGACGAAAGGGCACACGTTTTATTTAGGAAATTCAATTATTGTACTGATTTCCTGCTTCTGAAATTGACACTTTTGAAACGATTCTGGGGACAAAGAAGAATTCAGAGATCAATCTGAAAAATGTGAAAATTTTAAGACAATTTTAATCTAGTCCTTTTTGTACCAAAACAAAATTCTTCAGTACTGTAATTATATATTCTCTGGAAAATCTTCAACTCGGACTTCCGTCTTCCTAGACTTTGTCCCAAAAGAAAAATGTCGGTATTTAAATTGGACGGGTGAAGATAACTCCTTGGTTCGAAGAAATTCTCTCCTATCCGGCGGAGCACGTATTCAATGTAGTACACGGTGATTCTCGAATTAATTCGCAAGAGGGTTGCAACGCGTTTCCCGTGCAAACGATCGCGGATTAAGGGCATGAGCGCGGAATACAAATTGCCCGGGAACGTTTTCGACGAATTGTAAATCGCTCGCTCTAATGTGATGTTCAATTATGAAGGCCGCGTATAAATGACTAGTTTACACAGACAGAGAGGAGAGAAAGAGAGAGGGAGGGAGGGACCAGCTGCGGGCAACCAGAGAGTGCAGCAGCAGCTCGCGTTTAATGAATGGCGGTTTCGCGGGCTTAAGCTCGATTCACACCTACCCACACGGATCGACGCGTCCACGGGGGAGGAGAACGTGATTTGCGTGCGGATAGGGTTGCGTGTGCTTGCGACTTTACTCTTACTCTTTGCTTCTTCTTTTTTTCTCTCAAATCACCCTCCTAATCGTTCCGGGGAAAAAAACATCTCTCCCTCTCCTTCGTTTATTTCTTCCGCTTATTCGCGGTTAATTGCCGGGAAGAAATGATCCCTTGATATTTCCTTGTGGTAATTAATTTGTTGCTTAAAGTGTTTTAAATTGATCATCAAATTTCAATCAAAATTTAAGGTTTACCTTTCCGCTGTACTTAATTAAATTATGTCTCCGAGTGTACTGCTGTAGTTTTCCGAAAGAAAGAAAATTCCAAGTTTCCATCTTTCAGCGATTGCCAGATTAACAGTCTTCGAGTGAATTACGATTTGGAGTGTCCTGCAGTAATTTTCGAAAAGGAAAGAAAATTCCAAGTTTCCATCTCTCAACGATTGCCAAATTAACAGTCTTCGAGTGAATTACGATTTTGAGTGTTCTGCAATAATTTTCCAAAAGGAAAGAAAATTTTAAGTTTTCGTCTTTCCCCGATAACCAAATTAACAGTCTTTGAGTGAATTATGATTTGGAGTGTTCTGCAGTAGTTTTCCAAGAGGAAAGAAAATTTTAAGTTTTCGTCTTTCCCCGATAACCAAATTAACTCATCGACTGAATTACAATTTCGAGTATTCTGCACAAATTTTCGTCGGCAGTTTTCCAAAAAGAAAGAAAATGTAAAGTTTCCATCTTTCAGCGATTGCCAAATTAACAGTCTTCGAGTGAATTACGATTTGGAGTGTCCTGCAGTAATTTTCCAAAAGGAAAGAAAATTCCAAGTTTCCATCTCTCAACGATTGGCAAATTAACAGTCTTCGAGTGAATTACGATTTTGAGTGTCCTGCAATAATTTTCCAAAAGGAAAGAAAATTTTAAGTTTTCGTCTTTCCCCGATAACCAAATTAACTCATCGACTGAATTACAATTTCGAATATTCTGCACAAATTTTCGTCAATAGTTTCCCAAAAAGAAAGAAAATTTAAAGTTTCCATCTTTCAGTGATTGCCAAATTAACAGTCTTCGAGTGAATTACAATTTGAAGTGTTCTGCAGTAATTTTCCAAGAGGAAAGAAAATTCCAAGTTTCCATCTTCCCGCAATAACCAAATTAACTCATCGACTGAATTACAATTTCGAGTATTCTGCACAAATTTTCGTCGACAGTTTCCCAAAAGGAAAGGAAATTCCAAGTTTCCATCTTTCCTCGATAACCAAATTAGCACTCTTCGATCGGATTATGATTCGTTCGATAGTATCGAAGATCTTTATCTCCTCTAAGGACCGTGAAGAAGAAGAAGAAGAAGAAGAAGGAGAAGGAGTAGACAGAAATGTGGAAGGAGTAGAATCGAACAGAAGTCGGCCGTCGGCGTGAAAAAGAATCCGCCAGGTCGAGTTTCGCTTTTCGTTAAGGGTGGTCGAACGGACGGCCAATTAGAAAGAGGATTGTATAATTGGGGAGATAAAGAATCAGCTGGGATACTCGTTGGTCGGGCACCTACCAGCTGCCGTATGCAACCAGGGGGACGAGATTGCCGCGAGAACGAAAAAGATGGAATCATCCGCCGCATCATCATCGTCCTCGTTATTATTATCATTATTGTAATCGCTGACAATTTTGTGTCGTGGCTCTCTGCTCCTTGAATTCAACCCCCCCGGAAATATTGCTTCCCTCCCCCCTCCCCCTTTTTTCCCTTCACTTTCTTGGATATTCCCTTGTTCCTTATCTCTCTTACATTAATATCGTACAATTTTCGATGATTATAAAATAACTCTTAATTGCTAATCTCGAATATTTCCGACAGGAATTTTCCATTTCCCGATTAAATTACCAATTCTCTTCTCGAACTGTTTCACCTCCCTCCCTCTTGTAGAATGAACATTTTTCTGCGATTCGTTTGGCCAGATTTTTCGCTAATTTTTTCGAAATTCGCAGCAAGACTTTGGAGCGTTCGGAGAGATTTTTATTATATCTCAGGTAAAAATGCGCGAGCGAAATTCAGTAGCGTCGTAAACTCGATACTTTGCAAGGCTAATCAGTTCCTTCTTCTTCTTCTTTTTCCCCCCTTTTTTTTCATCGTAGATTCCTATCACGAAAATCGCGGTGCGTGCCGTCTAGATTTCAACGTCCACCTCGCCCCTCTGGCCATCCTAATTAACGCCGGAATATTGCGCGATTACGAGAGCATCAAGCCCTGCCGTTTCTTACCCCGTGTCCCTTATCAGAGCAATCTTTATGTTCAGCATCATCATTCATACAAGTGGCTTACATTGTCACCGTGTGTTGCCGTGTGCCGCTCGTAATTTTAATGGAACGCCGCGGTAATCGATAACGAAAATTACTCCCCGGTTGCCTTATTCTCTCTCTCTCTCTTTCTCCCGTTCGCCTTCTCTTCTGGTCGGTGTGCTCTTGCCGTCGCGGTCGACGTCGTTATCATTAGCATCATAATCGTCATCGTGTGCCATTAAAGAAAAGAACCAGTTTCGAGAGAGGCCGTCCTGCGAGAAATTGCGTGCGAAACCACGCTCTCTCGACTCGAGTTTGCCGATCACGCTGTTGCGTAACTGTGGATTTTTCTAATTGGACGCTTGCGATTGATTTTTCTCCGCAGTCAGATTTTTCTTCGGTCGAAATTAAGCACGTTTTGTCAGGGAACTGCGGGGATTTCTTTACTCAGTTACGTGTGAAAAGTTACACGGAGAGATGACACAATGTCGATGGTGAAAAGAGAGTTTAATTAATTGAGAAATTAAGGTGAGTCGAAAAAATTAGAGATTTTCCTCGGACAGCAATTGTGCTAGTTTTACCAAAAAATTTCGAATCTTCCTTTATTTGTTTCCACATAGAAAGTAACACAGAACAGCTGAAAATTAATCGAGAAATTAAATTAGACCAGAAATTTAGGGGGTGAGTGCAGAAAACTGATCTCGAGAAAATCGAGAATTTTTATTAACGAAAGAATAAAAAAAAAAAAAAACGTTCCACATTTCCCATTCACTTCACGCTAGTACCACGTGTAAAAGAAGCACGGGCGTTAAATCATCGTGACGAAAAACCGGCGAAAAATTCCGCCGTCATCCCGGAACCGAGAGGTATTTCGAATTGTCGCATAGTTGCACGATCGTTTATCGTTCATCGCGATAAAGAGTCCCGACGAAAGGGCCACAAAGCGTCACCGCAGAATCACGGAACGATCTCTATTTACACACCGGGTTTCTCCCCTGTTCACAAAGAGAGACACCCTTCGAAGCATTTTCCGTGCACGTGGGTCCAAATAGGTCCCAGATGACGGTCACGGCAAGGGGTGAAACGATGAAAAGGGAGGCATTTTTCCCCGGTGTGTACAATCGTATTCGCATAAATCGTATGGAAAATCAAGTAGCCGTCGTGTGCTCGATTATACTCGTTCTTTCTGGTGGATGATGATGAAGATCCGGCACAAAGGGTGAAGAGAGAGAGAGCTGGGTGAAGATTATGATAATAGAGGAATCGCGTGTTTGGTTTTCTCTCTCTCTCTCTCTTGCCGCGTAATTCGAGTTTAAATATCCTTGAAATTTTTCTTCATTAATATTCCAACCCGAAGTATTTTATAATCCCGTAATAATGATTTTCCAGTGATACCGAACAATTCTTCCTTCTTTTTTTTTTTACCTGTGTATCTTGAAACCTTTCGACATTCGGGTAATTACTAAATTACAAAATTAACCTGGTAACAACGTGAAGAGAAATTATATTTCGTAACAGATTTTACATTTTAACGAGAGAGAATCGAGAGATTGATAATTATAATAAAGAATTTAAGCTTGTAACGATATAATGTTGCAACAACGCGAGTAAAGATAATTATAAAATTGAAGGGGGGGGGAGGAAAAGAGTGGGTAATTTCGAAAACAGAGATAGCTGGAGAGGGCGTAAATGTTTGCAGATTAGCTTGGAAATCGCGTCGATTCTAGAGCGTCGCGACGTCGTTCCGCCGTTCACAAAGGGATAATTAATAATTCCAGGAATAATTAACCGCGGGTTCTCCCTCTTTCTTTCTCTCTGTCTTTCTCGAGGCACGGAGAACCCGTTTCGATTTCAGTTTCGCGTAGAATCGGCTGTGTATCATTACCACGACGTTCGAGAAACGTTAACAACTGGTAATGACTAGAGCACGATGGCTTGAAAACCTGTCAACCGAGACAGGGGGCTTGCACAATACCGTTCCCGTAAATCGTGCCTCTCTGGCCGCAAGAATCCGCTTAGTCAGACTCCCTTTTAGCCGGAATAAATATTTCTCGAAACAATCACGAGCGTTATGGAAAACGTTGCATAAAAGTGGTGCCTCTGGTTCAGAACCCGCCCCAATCGATTCGTCCACTCTCTGTCTCTCCCTGGCTCTCCCTCTTTTTTCCACCTTTTTTCGTCGTTTCGATTAAGTGTAATTAGGCGTGTTGGCTATAGACGTCTGTTAGAAACGTATCAGAGGAAGTTCCGTGGTCTGATATCCCATTCAACGTGGTATTTCTTCTTTTTATTTCAATAGCGAAGAGGGAGGGTTGCAAGGATAATATCTACTTGGACGGTAGTTCGATATTGTTATTATTATTTTGTATACTCTCAACTTTATGCGGTTTAGAAGTTTCACTATGGAGATTACAGGAATTGGGATTATTTTTATTATACACTCTTAGGTTTAAACTTGATAACAAATCCAAGTGCTTGATAGTCAAGCGAAAATGAAGATTTTAATAAAAAAATATGATTCTATCACTGAATGTAGGAATCGCTGTACTACGGAGCACAAGTTTTTCGTATTGGTGTGCATAGAGATTTACAGAGGCTTAATTCTGTTGGAACAATTTTAATTATTATCGTTATTGTACACGGTTGAGCCTAGATCTGAAATTGGAGCGATAACGAAGATCTTTCTTAAAAAAAAAAAAAAAAAAAAAAAATTGATAATTCACACGAACGAAGGCTGAAAAGGAGGGAACGTATGAAGAATGGCTCCTCCTCCCCGGCTGCTTGTCCGACAAATATTTTCTCTTCGTGGAAGCGCAGTTTCACGTCAACTTGTAGAATGACGGATGGCCGTGTGGTTCCCTTCCCCCTTCGTTCTTTGGGCCCCTCTAAGGGCCTGTCGAGGGCACGCATAAGTGCCTTTTCGAATTTTCTCTAAGGATCGTTGAAGATCTATCCCGGTAATCTGTCGATTCTTCGTGGGCAGGAAACATTTGCCGATTTCTTGGCCCCTTTCATCCAGCCCACCCTATGTAACATTTTTCTCTTCTTTTCTCTCTTCCCCCCAATCCTATTCTCGATCCTCCGCAACGAAAGCCGGGAATTTGTCGATGAAATGATCGATCGAATTTTTTTTTAGCGCAATCTTCCGGTGAAATTTTCGTCTCGAGCACGTAGAAGGGTTGCGATTTGTTTATTCGTCTGCGTAGAATATTCCGTTGCCTCAAATTGGCCATTTAATGGCCACACAGAAGAGAACGATTCTACCGTAAGGGAAGAAAACGTTCTTGTTCCTTGTTTTGTAGATTTTCCTTGAATTATATTCAGCTTTACCGTGGAATAATTGTTATTTAAATTCACGGAAACTGTATTCCTTAGGTTTATCGAATAATCTACCACAAAAGTTCACCGTCGTTTTTTTTTATCACCGAGTCTCTTCCTCGGGGAGAGGATCTCTTTGTTCGCTCGCTTTCAAACGCAATTGGACGTTCTTCAGACGATAATCGTGGGGACAATTTTTTTCTTCTTTCTTTTTTTTACCAGTTGCACTGTGTTTCCCCTTTTAGATGTTTATTATTAGTATAAAAATGGCATTCATTGGATCTCCCGTTTAATGGACGTTTGCTTCGATATAAAAATGTAAACTCGCGAAAGCAAAGGAGAAGTGAAATTATTGTAGGGAAGAATTTCTCTTACAATTCTCCGTAAACTTACAGATATTTATTTCACAATGAACGTGTACCGTTCGCTCGAGTTTCTTTAACACAGCAATACTGAGATTTATCTTTTGTCACGTTTATGTTAATATTAGCAAAAATACCATTTTTTTACTAACTGTAGTAACGTTAAAATTCTGAAGGCGGGTTACTTCGAATTCAACGCGAAGTAACAAATGTAATAGTATATTTTCGAAGTGAAAATACAGAAAGAAAAGATTTCACAAATTTTCGTCTCCAGAATTGCGAACCTTTAACCCTTTCTCTGCGACAGATTTTAGGACATAACGCGCGTGCCAGACGATAGATCCTCCAGTTTCGGCGTTTCAAAATTTTAAAAATATTCTAAAGTCAAAATTCCAGAATTTATCCTTCCCAAATTTCTCTTATTAAATTAAAATGGAAGCGCGTAAAGGGCAAAAAAGTGAAGTCTCGAAAATTTTCAAACCGCCTACAAACACCAACAACAGCGAAAGGGTTAATTTTCACAGTTGATCGAATCGCGTATTCCCCGTGTCGCAGTTTCAAAATTGAACCCTCGGAAAAAATGGATCACGAGGGCAATTTCTCTCAGCGCAAAAATTCAACGGTGGTAATTACCCGTTTGGCGTGGCGCGGAAAACCAAAACGCTAATTCCATCCGGCGGAAAATCCAGGCGTTTCTCGGCCACGATCACCGGCGGTACGAAGCGCGGCGAATAAAAGATTGAAACGCTGTCGGTTGGGTTGGTGTACCAAATAAAATTTCCGGCGGGTGTACACGGGTGAACGTCGATGCAATTATCGCGCGTCGAGCGTGGCCCAACTCCGGTGACACGTTTCGCCGCCACGAAAATTTCTATCAACAGGTTGTCACGGGGCTGTGGACGGTGGTTTCCAAACGGTTTGAATCACTTTCACCCCCTCGTTGGCACTCTCTCTCTCCCTTGCTCTGTCGCTCTACGATGGAAATTGACGCGTGGCAGATCGAGTTATTCGTTAAATAACCGTATCGACTCGATGTTGACCGCGCGGAAATCGTTTCACCGAATTCCCCTGGCCGCAACTTCGTTCCTCGACAGATTCCATTCTGGAGAATAGGAGAAATAAGGGTACAACGGTGTGAATTATCGCAGGTTCCATGGAACTGATTAAATCGAGATTTTAACCCCAATCAAACCCTTTATTCAGACTCGTTTAATTTTGTACGATGGTTTTCAGTTCTCCTTCAGTTTACATACAACGAAATAACAGCTGTTGTATTATTCACGGGACGAATTCGTCGTATAAACGGAGAGGAACTTTTCAATTCGTAATTTCCTGGTTAATCATATTTTTACTGTTGATTTTTTATTTAGCGCTCTTTGATATTCATTTGTGATTGAAACGAATGGTTTCATGGTAGACTGTCCGGTATTTCCCTGAGATATCAGGAAAAATAACGTTCACTGTGGTCACACAGTATGTTGCAAACGTCGTAAAAGATAATAATTATCTTTTATAGCCGACTTTTTTTATTCGGAGAACTTAGGAAAGATCGCTTCTACAGGGTGTCCCGTAACTCCTCGAACACCCGGAAATGGGGGGTTGCTGGGGTGACTCTGAACAACTTTTTCCTTTTCCAAAATACAGTCTGAAGCTTCGTTTTCGAGTTATTAACGAAAAACACTGGCCAATTACAACGCGCGTAGAGCCCGCGCTCAGGGGCGGAGAACAGAGGCTATTTTCTTCACGATTCCGACTAATTGCAGTTTTTTCAAAAATTTATACAAATGTCAGAATGACGGCAAAAACCCATTTCTCTAAGCCTTATAAAAATAGCGGTGCAAAGTGAAATTTTTTTGACAGGAAGCTTCAAACAACATTTTGGTAAAGGAAAAAGTTGTTCAGAGTCACCCCAGCAACCCCCCATTTCCGGGTGTTCGAGGAGTTACGGGACACCCTGTATAGTATAAATATTCGCAGAATTGTATTCGACGGTAATTTCTTCGACCAGTTTCCGTGCGATCTTTATTGAGAGAACGACTGATAGGCGTTATCGTTGAATAATTCGACGGAACGTACACGGTGTTAATATAATAACACACGTTCGCGTGTTTTCGGTAGTGATTATCGTCGGAATTAAGCGGAGTCTCGTCTGGCTGATTGTGATTTATTGAAATTTGGAAAAATTGTTAATTTGTCGGATTTACATTCGGTACGTCATGTTTAATTACAGACGAGAGCCGAACCGAAATATCTCTCATATTTTACGTAACGCGAAATAATAGTAAAAAATATGTTTATGGTGACATTTCCTTCGGGTTTCTTTTCCTCTCGATTATTATTTCGCTGAATGGGAATGTTGATTGTGATTTTTAATACTGTCGGAAGAATTACACAAGAGAAACAAATTTTTATAAACCTTGCAGAAATAATGCTCAATGCTGTGTTGATCAAGATCTCGAAGAGTGAATACAATGATTCGCACATCAATTATCGTTGATTATTTGCTTATCGTTTCGTGTAATAAGATTACCGGTATGTACATGGATAAAATCGAATAAATCTTTACGACTGGAAAAACATGGAATTTGTAAAGTTTGTTGTAGCGAAGAATTTTGACGATGATAGTGAGCGCGGTTAAAAATCCATGGATCGATGTATTATTTTTAGCGACGGAGTAAAAGGATGAACGACGATCAACCCGTAATGCAATCTGGTCGAATAAATTTCACCGTTTTATTTCTTCGTCGTTTTAATCTCCTCGTAGTTCCGGTTTCGTTAATCGCGATAAATAATTTCGTGCTTTTCTATCTCATCGAAAACGAGAAGAAAAACACACAGATACTGGCGTTGTTGTACAATTTATAAAAAATGTTTCGTATTAATTCTACTCTCGTTAGGTGCAAATTACCATAAACAAAAGTTCCGGTGGAAATTTGTTTAGCGGAGTATGCTGGAACTTAGAATAATTGGGTGAATTTTTGGGAGACTAATTCGTGCAAATTTTGTTTTCGCAAAAATTGAAGAAGAAATTTGGTATAGTGAAGTATGTTTGAATTCAGAATAATTGGGAGAATTTTTGGGGCACTAATTCGTGCAATTCTTGCATAAATTAAGGGGAAAATTTGATTCAGTGAAATGTGTTGGAATTTAGAATAATTGGGACAACTTTTGAAAGGCTAATTCCTGCAAATTTTATTTTTTTTTTTCTGCAGAAGTGGAAGGGCAAATGTAATTCAGTGAAATGTGTCGAAATTTAGAATAATTGGGAGAATTTTTGAGGGACCTAATTCGCGCGAATCGCGCACGACCCTGACGACTACCGAATGTTCTCTGGCCACGCACCGTCATTAAGGTCGAATATTTAAATTGAATTTACGAGTCCTGGCCCGAGGCTACGCGTAGGCACCGGTCCAAAGATGTGGCTGGATCTACACGAAGGATCTGCCATGATCAACCTACGATCTCTTTCTCTCTCTCCTTCTGCGGTGCCACGAGAAAGGAATGGCCGAGGTGAACGAAAATTTCGCGTGAATTAAATTAAACTTTTCTTATCATATCTGAAAAAAATTATTTCTCCTCGATAATTGGACTCTTAATATTCATAGAATTTTTTTTACCATTCCTCTAAATATTTCTCACTACACACTACATTAATTAAATTTATCTTAATTACAATATCGATCCTCGTTATTTTATCTCAAATCGTACAATCTCTTCTTCTTCTCCTTTTTCTCGGGATACATCTCACTGAACTACATATATCAATTAAATTTATCTTACTAATTATCATATCGATCATCGGCTATTTTATCCGTAAACTATTTATATTAATTAAATTCATCTTGTTAATTATCATATCGGCGTCTCTCTTCGCTGTTTCGTCCTCTGTCCCGAGATTCTGAAAAACCTCAGCGATGACTCGGTCCACGGTAACCTTTCGCGGACGCGTCGGAATTTTTCGTAAATTATTGTGAACACTTTCCGCCAGACGGTTTTTAGAGTCCGCTGATGAATAATTCACGAATTATCCTAAGCTCCGCGCGAAAGACAGAGAAAGAGAGAGAGAGAATCCTGAGAATATTGACACCTTCTTAGTTACATCGTTGAAAGGATCGATCGTCTGGTAAAGTTCAATCTACTCTCGATTTACGAATAAATCGATCATCCTCTCTCCTGCCTCGCTTCATTCTCGCACAATTGTTTCCTGTCATATTTTACAAAATAACACTTGCCACTGAACTTCGTCTCGAGCCGAGTAACAGTTAAAATAGAAGAAAGGAGGACAGAGTGATGGTGGAAGAAGAAGAGGAGGAAATAAAAAGAATTCTCTCTCTTTCGCCTGGGACTCTGCTGAAGCCGATGATCGATCATTCTCCCTAACAGTCATCAGGAGCGTTCTATGCCGAGAAATTACCGCGAACGTGATTTTCTCGGTTCCTTAAGCGGTCGTGCAAAGTAAATCGTTCTCGATTAATCAGAGAATTACAGAAGTAACAGCGAAGCGGCCTCGAGGCCACGCACAGTCCGAGCCGTTTCGCAATTAAAAGTGTTAATTTCTCGCATACCCGCTGCCGCTTTCGGAATTCGTCATTAGTATTTTTCATTTCCGATCGGATTCCGTGCCCGTTCCTGTTTCGAAACCGCACAAATTGCAATTTTCAACGCGTTCCTTTATTACGCCGACCGAAAAAAATACGAAATTCTACATCAATTCGGCGCCTTCTCGGCTACTTCGCCGCCATATGTTTTCGTGGAGCGAGTTCGTCGAAAGAATAGATAAAATTGTGAATTTTTCAAACAAGCTTTGAAGTTCACAAGAATTAATTTTTTACCGAAAATCGTCACCGCGATTCCGCCTCTCGTAGATAAATTTAGAGATTCGTCACGACGTGTGACTTTTTGCTACACCTTTTCGTCATTAAGAGTGAATCATTCGGCGAGGCAAAGAGAGAAGAAACGGTGGAGTAATTTCGAGCAACGTATCAGGGTCACGTCGAAAGTCTCCTATCAATTGAAAGTGTCAATTTGCAACCCGGTGGCGCGTGATTTGCATCGAACGGAACGTCGCTCGCGATTATTTACCGGACGGACCTTCGCGTTCGCTAATCGCTCATCCTCCGCGACGTAATAACTCGCGCGCGAAAGAAACGTTCCGTCCAGCAGGCCTGTCCAACTGAGAATCGAAAGAGAACCCTCGCACTATTTACACATTTTTCAAATCGTTCGCAATTTTCACGAAAAGAAGAAACTCACCGGTGAGGGTTAAAAAGGCGCGTCTCGTAGGAAATTAGTTGAGCATTAAAGTCTCCAAGCGTCGTTAATTAGCCACTTTACGATTGCTTTCCCCCGTGACCACGTTCTTTTTACGAGCGTTGTTTCTCTCTCGAGAGAGAGAGAGAGAAGACAAAAAGAAATCGTGTATCCGTCCAAAAATCATGACGTTGCTATCATCAGGCTATTTCGGATCCAGACTCATTTAGAAGAAGAAGAAGAAGAAGAGAAAAAAAAAGATACATCTTCATTAAACAAAGGAAGCTACATCAGAACGAATAATCAATTCTTCGTGGATTCACCGAGTGAAGGGTCGCGATCTTTTTTTCTTTCCTCCTCTCCTCATCGTCAAAGTGAGAGAGGCGTAATCACAGAGTGCTCGCGAGCGCGCGTTGAGCAGTTTTTAATCGACATTCCGCGTGATTCCAGCTGAATTTCCTACCTCGATTCCTTAATCCTCTCTCGATTAATCGTGGTCCGTGGAGAGCGGGAAAGAGGTTAACGAAGGTGAGAGAGAGAGAGAGAGAGAGAGAAGGAATCGAAGGTAGAAGAGAACACGATCGCGTTACGTGGGCCCTGAGTGTGCGAACTTGACACCGGCAAGGACGCGTTTCGAAAGGAGGAAATAAAAAATACTGGTCCCAGGCCGTTAAAGGACGTGGCAAGTCAGCTGTTGAAGACACACGCAACAACCATCGCCGAATAAATCACGAGTAAAAGGATCGTAGTCGTTGCCTCTCGAGGTCGAGTCTCTCTCTCTCTCTTTCTCTTTCCTCGGAGGATCTGTGTGTGCGGCTGGTAAAAAAGAATTAAGGAAGATCTCGCGGATATCGCGAAACGACTAACGGTATCCATGTCCGACATTTTTGATTCCTTTTTTTTTTTTTTTTATTCTAGGCAGAGGTAGGTCCCTCTTCTTCGTTTCTCCTTTTCTTTTCAATGTACGTTAGACGGTGGACAGATTAGTTCGATAAGGGAGGTTGGTTACATGATCCGCTTCCGGTTTAGCTCCACGGCTGAACGCTACGTCGATTTCTGTTGAGTAACAACCGGGTTTCAGTCGAGCTTAGACGGATTTAAGAGTGGAACTTCTTCTACAAATGTTTTGCGTTTTCCTACGTAAATAAATTTCTATGGATTAACAGCGGTGGGTTTCGGATTACTGTGCATCGAGATTGTTCGGAAATTTTCTTCTACCCAAATCTGTAGCAAATCGAAGTGAATTGATGTTAATCACGTGCAACTTTAATTGCAAATTTGTGAAAAATTCAGAGCAGATTCAGTGTTGGTGTGAAACTTTTGGTTGAAAAATCGCCACTGCCATTTCTGAGAATTATCAGCACGCTAATCGAACACCTTAGACCCCAATTTTCACGTAAAAATTGCAATCAACGTATCACAGAAATTTACCCCACCAATGATAATTCCATTTCTCTAAAAAAGTTACTTTCACACAAGTGTTAACATATTTTCGAAGCACCCGCTACGTTGGCTCTTCAATTCCACCACTCTCCAACTTCTCCGTCGACATTTTCAGTTTTCAATTCATCCTCCAACCGCTTCAATATCCTTATCCACGTATTCACCGCTCTGCACCACATTTCTAACGTTTATACTACTGACCCCTGACCCTTATTCACCATAAGGAAAACACGTTTCGCACCAATTAGCCAGCGACTATACTCCAAAGCGAGATAAGCGTCCACGGTTTATGAAACAACCAGTCCTCCTCCTCCGTAGAAGTCTATTTTACTTTGCCCTTTGGCGTTGCATCCCTGAACCCTTCGTCTCGCCCGCTCCCCCTTTCTCTCTACTCTAGGACCCATATTTTTATCTTCCCTCTGCAATCCTGTAATTCCAACGAAGCTCATCTTCCTGCCTGTCTCGTGTTCCTATAATCGTATTTTCCCGCGGCTTACGCCGCTCTTTCTCCACCGCCGTTACATACATATCCACCGTCGCCGAAAAATTCTGTCTGTGAAAAACGGGAGAACAAGAGGGGCAAGCATAATCGTAGTGTGATACAGACACCGGTAGATTCGCACTCGCGTTTCTTTTACGCACGCGAGAGATAATCTCGCGTATTTATCCGTTCCGCTTGGATCATTTCGCGATTCGAATCAGGAGGGAAAATCCAATGCAGCTCTCGCGAGAGATCATCGAGCAGCAGGTTTGAAGCGCGTCGATTCACTTGTCGTGTTCCTCTTCCTACTCGTAAATCAATTTCTCCACGATATTATGTACCACTTTGCGTTTTGTGATTCCGTCGACAGGATAAATCCGCGGAAATTGAAATTGGAAAGGTTTTTTTTTTTTTTGGTTTTTCGAAGTTAACGCTTAAAATAATCGGTTATTATTTTTTCGACTGCCTACTTGGACTTTGGCTAAATTATTATCATAACGGTCGTAAGGCTTTGGTAACGGTTCGATCCACGGAGAAGACACTTCCGCCCGGAGGCTGCGCCGTCAGTTTCGCCGCGTGGACGAAATTACGACGATAATCTGCTCGAGTTTTTTTTCGGTGACTGTGCGACGAGTCTGACCCAATTCAGCTTGCTTTCGAAAACCGTCGTCGAATCTGGGAAACGTGTGCGTCTAGCTCGAGTGGAGCCAGTATTCTTAGCCAAAATTAAGCGCGTCTGTGTACACTTTTGTGAGGTGGGATGATAAAACGATCGATTTAACCCTTTAAATTCCACTGAATATTCTTTATAATAATCGTTAATTCTTGCTAAATCAACCGTAATTCTTACAGGATTAATTTTGCAATCTTTTAATTATCTGAGTTTTGAGAATTTGAAAATAGATCGAACATTGTTCAATTTCGCTCGAAATTTCAAAGATATTTAAACTCCAATTATACTGAGAAGGAAAACTAACACATGCGATTCTTCTGAAATTGCAATCACACTCACGATCGATGAAAAATCGGATTAATCAAATCGGGTAAAGTATCGCAGAGATCTATCGAATATTAGCCTGTTGGACGAACGTTCGAACATTCGTTTCATCGATTACGCTCGCATAATGAAGTGCATAAGCATTGTCCGATCGAGATCGTGGACACAGACGGAAACGCGTGATCCTTGGAAGGCCATGGATCTGTGCTGTGATCCCGGGGCGTGGCGCAGAGTGATCCGAGAAAGGAATCCGTCGTTTTACGTAACAATCTCGAGCGATCGACGATCAGCCAGGAAACCGACCGCCTTTACATCGTTCCTCGCGTGTCCAGGATAGTTTCCACGATTCCTCCGCGTCCTCCTGGTGCGATACCCTCTCTCGTCCCTCGATCACTCCACTTCCAAGAAGTCTGAACACGCATCGTCGTTATTTCCAGGATGGAATCTCGTGACCCGAGTGAATTACATTGTTGCTCTCCTCTCTCTCTCTCTCTTCTCATTCTTCCGAGGAATCAATCTGTGGACAAATTATCATGAGACTTGCCCGATGATCGTCGTCACTGTCTACTTTTAGGATCGAAATAGAAATTCGGCAACCTCTCGAACGAGAGATTTTTAGAACTCTGTCTTAATACGATTCCGTGGAGCTCGGTGAGAAAAAGAAACCGGTCCATCGTCGGGGCAAAAATTGGTCATTCGTGTAGAAAATGATTCGTAGAATCACCGGAAGTTCCAGTTACTTTGTTTCCTCCTCGTTCGCCGGGGCATCAATTATAGATCGGACAAATTAGAACACCGACGGAGTCAGTATTGATAGGAATCATCAGTGGCGGCGGTAATGAGCATTTCTCTGTCTCTGTTCGTTCCAAGAAACGAAACTGTAAGGAGAAAGAGAAAGAAGAGGTATTTTAAGGCTACCGACGAGGAACGAGAAGAACTACCGTACAAAGAGAGCCGAGACACACCGAGGGCAGGAACAAAAAGGAGAGAGAGAAGAAGAAGAAATATAAAAGTAGAGGAAGGCGAAAGACGGACAGAGAGACGAAATAAAAGGATTGGATGGAAGGGGGAATTAAGAGAGGAAGAGGTGAAGAGAGACGGAAAAAGAGAGAGAGATCTCTATGCGGTAGCTAAAGCCAGTCAGTCAGGTATGCCTGCAGGCTAGGCCATGATAGACAAGGTCATCCTCTCCCCGCTTTACACGTACGCTCTGGCTACCGCCAGTCCTCGTTTACATTTATTTATTTATAAATATACCACGACGCACGGCTAATGCGCCGTCTCACAGAAAGAGAGAGAGAGAGAGAGGAGGAAGCGGAGCAAGCAGCCGGTTACGATGGAAGGAACGAGACCGGACAAGTTACAGGACGACGATGGAACCCCTTCACCTGTCGATTGGTTCTTTCATTATTCGGTTAATCGCGGCTTGCAATAGACGCCGCTAAGGAAAGGCTACTGACGTTGCGCCGCGATCCTCTTATGGGATACCGTTTACGATGAATAAAATTATTGGTAAAACCCCTCGAGTGACGATTAAGATCCTCCGATGATGGTTATTTTAGGGAGAAATTGGTTCTTTGGTTTAGTAGAAAGGAAGGAATAATTTAACGGATCAGAAAAAGGAGAAGTGCACTGCTCCTTAATTTCTGGGAAATGGAAAAATTCGTATACCTGGTTATTTGGTAAAACGATTAGCTCGTGATAGGACGAACACATAATTGAAGTTTTCAAGCTCTTCGAGACTTGACACATTCCTATCCACGGAATTTTCACGATAAATTCCATCGATCGTCGCTTTCCCTTTCGCAACCCTCGCGTCCTGGCGCTTCTCGGACACTACCGTACGCAACGAAGAATACGAACATATTCACACGACGACACCTGTAAGTATTGTTAAGTATCGCAATTAACACCCGTTCTATCGATTCTGTTGACAGATCTTCGGTAGCAAGGCGGACCTGCAGCTCCACACGCAGATCCACATGCGCGAGGCGAAGCCTTACAAGTGCACCCAGTGCGCGAAGGCGTTCGCGAACTCCTCGTACCTGTCCCAGCACACCAGGATCCACCTGGGCATCAAGCCGTACCGCTGCGAGATTTGCCAGCGGAAGTTCACCCAACTGAGCCACCTACAGCAGCACATCCGCACGCACACCGGCGACAAACCGTACAAGTGCCGGCATCCAGGCTGTACGAAGGCGTTCAGCCAGCTGAGCAACCTACAGAGCCACTCCCGTTGCCACCAGACCGACAAGCCGTACAAGTGTAACTCCTGCTACAAGTGCTTCTCCGACGAGCCTAGCCTGCTCGAGCACATACCGAAGCACAAGGAGTCCAAGCACCTTAAGACGCACATCTGCCAGTACTGCGGCAAGAGTTACACACAGGAGACCTATCTAGCCAAGCATATGCAGAAACACGCGGAGAGAACGGACAAGAGACCGCCGATAATCGGTACCGGTCTTAGGCCGTCGATTCACGCGATGGCGGCGCATCATCAGGATCACTACTGGCCGAAAGTTAGCCCGGACTCGATGATCAGCGATCTACACGATCGGTTGCCCCATCATCACACCGACTACCATCAGAATCAGAATCCGGAGATGCTGTTACCAGGTCACGGACACCGTGGCGATTACAAAGACATAGAGAACGACTCGAGGCAACAGACACCGCAACCAGGGGCGAATCATCATCCGAACAGTAGCTCAGCGTTCACACCGATCTCCTCTATCTCGATAAACTCGATCTCCTCTATGCAACATCCGTTGAACCCGCTGAACCACCTTCACTACCCAGGCAGCCATCATCCAGCCTCCAGGCCGTACCTCTACGAAGCGTTCAACTCGACGCAGAAATCATCGCCGGCGTCCTCGTCGTCCGGTGTCACGTCGGGCACCACGAGCAGCAATCAGAACACGACCTCGTTCCCGAATCAACTGATCAGCCTGCATCAGATCAGGAATTACGCTCATCAGCCGAATCTAGGGAATCTAGGGAACCTGGGGAATCTGGGGAACCTGAGCAATCTAAGCAACCTCAGCGCGACGATGGAGAGCCACGCTCTTCTCGGCGGACTCAAGGAGAAACAGTAACCACTCCTCCGGCTGGTCTTGGAGATTAGGAGAGCAGATTTCGCTATTTCTCCTCGGTTTCCTCGTTTTTTCTCGATCGCGTACGCCGCCCTTGTTCCTCTTCGTTCCGCGTCCTGTAAGGATCGCTTCCGATGGATCCTCTTTCTCTCGAGAGATCCTCCTATGACCTTCTTTTAACAAATCATTTTCAGCGTGTGCACGCATCCTGATTGTCCTCTCTCTCTCTCTCTCTCTCTCTCCTTTCGTTTCTCTTTCTTTCTAAGCACGATTAACTTGTCAGGGTGAGAACTTTAACTTCGGGGAGCCCCTTTGCCACGGGATATTTACTTTTTCTTTTCTGTTTTTTAGTTCGGTTATTCGTCGCTCGGGTGATCGATATACGACCAACGATTTTTTATATACAGTTTATCGATTAATTTTTCGAACGAAGCCTGATTTTTTTTTCTTAATTTTTCAAGTAAACGAAGGAAAAAAGTGTGTGCAATAACGTTGGCTTACGAAGATGGAATTATTAGAAAGTAAGAGCGGAGAGATATTCGAGTTCCTATCGATTCGAACGAATCGGCATGATCGATCCTCCGTTTAGCCACGCCACCGTTGCTGATTAACTTTCACGTTCGAGGTTAGTTAGAAAGTTAGCCTGGAACGATTATCGGCGTGCCGTCGTGTTTCTCGTCAGGAGATTCGAGTTCCCGCGGCGAATAGTCACCGGGATTGGACGAGGACGAGACCAAGCCTCTCTCCACTCTCTTCGCCCGGCTTCTTCCCTGTCGAGTTTCCGTGCTTCACCCTACTCCCTTAGGTTAATTCCCTCCCCCACGATCCTTTCGCAGCCCTTATCCCATTACGATCTTTTCATTCTTGACAACATCCCCGCGGTCCCGTCGGTTCTCAGTCCGAAACAGTACACTTGGTTACTGTAAACTGAATTTTCTCAGAAATTTTGAGAAATCTCTTAGAAACTTTTGAAATAAATTTGCAACGTGTCTTTTAAACGATTTTTTCACAAAATTACTTCCCTAGGACTTTAGGGAGAACCAATGAGAAAGAAAGGATCGAACGATAATTTCGTGCAACTCCGCGGAGGCTGGTTCAAAAAAAGAATCCAGGAGCACACGGTGCTCGAGCCTCTTTTATCGATGAAACACGGTCGCCTTGGAGTCTCTCTCCGCGGGAGAAAAAAAAGAAATGAAAAGAGCGGTGGAACCAGGCGAGAGAATCGATGGGACCGCGGGCAATTCCGTTCTTTTTCACGTTCCTGCCTCCCAGGAGCGCCGTTCAGTAAGAGGGAATAGCAAAAGCCAGGAGAAATCGTGCCGTGAAGTAGAGCTATTTTCCTGAGGGGTGGCGCTCACCCCCTCGAACTCGTCGTCGTAGGAGGAGGAGGAGGAGGAGTAGGAGAGAGGTGGGCACACCTTTCTGGGTCGAGTGGACGTTTCGTTCGCAACGGGATAATTAACGAAGCGAACGTGTGTGTCTGAGCGAGCCAGAGGGAGGGTGTACGTGTGTGTATGTACCGTTTGAGTAAGGAAATGTGGAAGGAAAGGGAGGGAGAGAGGGAAAATTGGGAATATCTAAGAAGCATGACACGCGCGCACCTTTCTGAAATAGGACGATTACTACACGCGTACACACACATTACATGAGGGCACAAAATCGTGTGAATATATATAGCAAGTTGAGAGGACGAGGCGAGAGAGAATGAGAGAATGAGAGAATTAGGGTAGATCGACGACAGTGCCACGAAAACTAACGAAAAAAAAAGGAGAACAAAATTGCGAAAGTAACG
>NW_017100207.1:388664-390137 GCF_001263275.1 Habropoda laboriosa | reverse complement strand
ATATATTATTATTATTAATTGATTAATTAATTAATTGATCGATATTCGGTAGGTGCGTAAGGGAAATAGCGAGAGAGAGAGAGAGTGTGAGAAGATAATAGACTCTACTGAAGATATTCTAAGTACCTTGTCTAACGAGAAACAGCGAAAAAGAGAGAGAGAGAGAGGAAGATTGTGCGTGTGTGTGTGTGTGTGTGAGATAGAACGAGAGAATGATGTATTGAATGAAAGAAGAGAACGAGAGTAGGAGGGAGAAAAAGAAGGAAGCAATCGTTGCCCAAAGTTATTTACGATAATTTTTCTTTCTCTTTAAGAGCGCGTTTCCGTTCAATGAAGCCGCGTTTAGAGATCAACCTCGACGATCTATCTTCTTCTTCCTTTTTACACGCTCGTCCACCTCACACCCCTCCTCCGGTTTCTTTCTCTTCTCTCGCGCGGTATAGCCTGAATAAAATACTGTTCGATCGTCGAGGTGGATCGAGGGAAAAAGAAGAGAGAAAAAAGAAAGGAAGAAAAGAAGAAACGGCTGCGTAGTGCAAATAAATTAAGCGAAAAGAGAAGGAAATAAGAAGAAATGAAACAGAGAGAAATATACGAGGCGTACGAACACGACGCCAAACGGTGTGTAGCGAAGAAAAGAAGAAAGAGGAGAGAGGGAGAGAGAGAGAGAGAGAGAGAGAGAGAAGCAAAACACGTGTACTTGTAGATAATTTCTTGTTACGGCGCCGCGTGTGTCTCGTTTCTCGTTGATGCACCACACACACACACACACACCTCGAACGAATTTTCCCTCTTTTTTTACATACCACCAAGATTTTATCCCTTTAACAGAATTTCCTCTTAACCAATTTTTTTTAATGTTTCGTCGAACTCTTCTTCGTTCGCGAGAGAGATCGACTTGACGAAAATTCGAGAAGAAACAATCCCCTTTTGAAAACGCTTACAATAAGGAGAAAAAGGTGCGCGAAGAAGAAGAAGTATGAAGGGAGGCTCGCGATGAAACGCGACACACACCGGCGCCCCACCTGTGCTCAAGTTGTTTAAAACTATTAGTTTGTTACTAAGGCGAAGAAAAAAAAGCAAATCGTGTGCGACTGGGAAACGAGAGGAAGAGCGCGCGCGTGAGGACGAACGAGAGATGCTTTGTACGTGTGTCAGAGAGAGAGAGAGAGTAACAGGGTTAGCTTATAATTTTCGCGTGGAAGAGAAGCATATTACAGAGCCCGAATCGCGTTTCCTTCGTTCCTCGGGGATCGTCGATTATGCTGGAGAAAGAAAGAAAAAAGAAAAACACGAATCGATTGGAAATACACGAGGAACGGCCTGAAGGAAAGCGTGTGTTGTTTGCGAGGACAAAAGTAGAAAAGCAAATCGTGTATAGGGGGATGAGAAAAAATGAACGAAGAGATTCTTCGTTCTCCTCTAATTGTTCTTTTTTTTTTTTTTTTTCTTCCTTGGAGAGGGGGGTTGTGG
>NW_017100207.1:386061-388470 GCF_001263275.1 Habropoda laboriosa | reverse complement strand
ATCCTCCAACCCAATGTGACTCCCCCCTCTCTCTTTTTACCCTAAATTCGAAGAACCTTCTTCCTTCTCTCTTCTTCTTCTTCTTCTTCTTCTTCACGTGAAGAAATTTCCATCGATCCCCCCGAATAGTGTTCCCACGGTGGAAACAGAAACTTTTTCCCTCCGTTTTAATAAAATCTACCTACAGTTCGCCAACGGAAGAATCTTCCCTGGAAAATCCTTGGCCCAGCAGCCCCCTCGATATCCACGACAGATTTTTTTTAGTTGAATTTTCGACAGAGTTCCGTTGTTTGTTTCTCTTTCTTCCGTTTCGTTTTCGCCGTTCTTGAACGTTTGAAATTCGCAAGAAGATGCCGTCCATTATGCTTTCAGGAATGCTCGCACCTACTCCAGCGTGAAAAATGGGGGGGGTGTAGTAGAGGTTCGAACGTTCGCCTGAGCTTTTCCCCGGGCTCTCCGTTAGCCGTTCTCGATCGAAACACGAGAATGGAATTTCTTATTTTTTTTTTTCTCTCCTTTTTTCCTGGTTCCTTTCGCGTCACCCGTGTGTTGTTGCGGGCCGCGTGCACGCCCTTTGCGGTCTACGATGAAAATTGCGAATCGTCCGCGCCACACCTATGGCGGACGCTAATGCGTCAGGTGGCGAGCCTTAATTCTTGATCGTTCTTTCGTCCGAAAATCGCGAACGATTCTCTCGAAACTTTCTTCGCACCTGTCGCGCGGCAACTTGTTCTCCATTTCCGTTCAATCTTCTCTACTTGTGTACCTAATGTGTTTTGCCACTTCGAGGAACATTGTAGAACGAATAAGATTGGGACGTCCCTTTTGGGCGAAGCACGATCAGGGATTCTCGTACGGGGGAATAGTGTCGATTGTTTGCGGAACCAACGATCCTTTCGCGCCTCGCGTGCAATCAGTTCCTTTCAAGGAAATACCAATTCATTTTCTGGCAACGGAGACGAACTCTCAGTGAACAGAAAAAAAAGGAAGAAATCAGTCTGCTAAGAGAAAAGCGATCGAGAAATTGATTTTTACTTCTTTTTTCGTTTTTAGAAACCCACAGGTAGATTCTCGATCGAAACGAATTTCTTGCCCCACGCCCGCGTCCCTTTAACCCTGAAAACTCGGCTCTTCGGCCGCAAGGTTGCACAGAGCAGAATGAAACGTGGTATTTTCATCGAACACTCGAGAGTTTTCTTTGTTAAAAAGAAGAAACGTTTGATTACCAGTATCCTGCGTGCAGGAGGTTAGAATTATAACGAGTACGTTGATCTTCTCGATTGTGATAACGATTTTTCCACTGAGAAGTGACGAAAAGACTGCTTTTACCACTTTCTTCTCTTACTTTATAGTCGAATTATTGCTAATTCTAGTAGATTAACGAAAATAATATCTCTATTATATTATCAGCGAGTTACTTCTTCTTTCACCCAGTGATTCAGGGTTAAAGCGACCAAAAGTAAAGAATCGTTTCCACGAAAAAAGTCACTCGTCGCGTGAACCGTGAATTTCCGAAGGGAGAGAGAGAGAGAGAGAAAGTGGGTGCGAGTGGAGACGAAAAGGTGCGTCTGTGAGCGAATGAACGATGATAGAAGCAAGAAAAAAAGGAGAGAGAAGAAGTAAACGTTAGTGTAAATGAAGAGGGAAGAATGGTGAGAAATAAGAAAAAAAAAAAAAAAAAGGATCGAGAGAGACTCTCTCACATAGGCAACGTAAGGAAAACAATATATTGATTATATTGCGTGGTACGAACAGAACTGTGATATTTTATTGTATAAATTTACGGAGAACAAAGAGATGAACAAAAGAAAAAAAAAAAAAGAAAAAAAGAAAAAAAGAGAGGAGACGACTACGACGACGACGACGATGAAGAAATACGAAGGATAAATCTCTTAAACGGATATACATTACGGTAGTAGAGAGAAAGAAAGAAAGAGAGAGAGAGGCGCGCCGGATATTACTGTATTTTACAAAGAAGTGCATCCTTAAGCCATTTAAGCGAAGAAGAAAAACGAAGCGAAGAGAGTGAGAGAGAGAGAGAGAGAGGGGGGAAACTTTTTCGAGAGTAATAGAAATTGAAAAGCAAACGCAATCTCGTACGTGTGAACGCGTGTCGCCGGGTATCCCTTTCCTCGAACAATTGAGTCGCTTCCGTTTTTGTTTTTCTTCTCCATGTAAAAACCGTTCGATTCTGTCACTCACTCGGAAGCTTTTCACGAGGACAAAGGAGAAGCTTTTTCAAAAAAAAAAAAAATTAATCACAACGATACCACCGAAAGCTTCTCGCGAGAAAAAGAAAATATGTGAAAAATGTCCTCTGTCCGGTCCATTTCTCAATTTTCGAATAGGAATACCCGGCGATTTTTCTGTTTTTCTTTTCTTTTCTTTTTTTCTTCTTTCGTTTCCTTT
>NW_017100207.1:385693-386048 GCF_001263275.1 Habropoda laboriosa | reverse complement strand
TTAAATGTTTGACAAGGTGAGAGAGAGAAACAGAGGGAGTGAAAAACGGTGAGAGAGAGAGAGGAGAGATCCGATTGCGATTTTAAATACACAGGACACACGTACACACACACACACACACGCGCGCGTACAATACACTGTTTAATAGTTTATATAGAGAGTAAGTAACGAAAAAAAAAGAAAAATGAAATGAAACGAAAGAAAGGATACATTGAATCTCACACCGTCTGTAAAAGTCCTTCGAGACGGAAGATCACGTTTCTTCGCGCTACTGATCGTCCCTCGCCCGAGCTCCGTGAATAAAAATGGAAAAAGATTGTCGAAGAATAACCGTGTTTCCTAATCCCCCGCCGAT
>NW_017100207.1:339447-385360 GCF_001263275.1 Habropoda laboriosa | reverse complement strand
TGTGCGTGTGTGTGAGAGAGAGAATTGATGGAACGATTCGAAAGGTATACAAAGAAAAATCGACTGGTTCACTTTTTTTTTTTCTTTGATACTACTGTGAAACATTGCGTGGTAATAATTATCGAAAGAATGCTGCTGCCGTGAAATATTCCCAGTGATTTTCGTTTGAGAAACAATATTTTATATCGACTGAATAGAAAATGAAAAGAAGATTCTTCGACAGCAGCATTTTTCTGCGGGAGAGACTAAAAGGTAGGATTCGCGTGTACAGCTGTAAGAAAATTTGTGAATTTTCAAACGAAGAGGAAGAGAACTGCCGCGATGTTTTACAGTAGTATTCGCGGAGGGAACGCCGAAGAAAGAGGAGGAGAGATATTGGATTAATTACGGTTAGACGATACTCTGTACATTACGTAGGAGAGAAAATAGCGTAAACTGCGACCGGTGAATTTTCCGAGACGAAGATTTACGTCCAACAACCGAATGGGAAAGAGATCGAATTTTCACGTTTTTCTCGAATAACCAGGAATATTCACCGAACAACCGAGGATGTTTTAAAAGAAGAAAGAGAAGGAGAGCAATTTACATCAATTTTATTCCCATCCGTCTAAAAAACGAATCTTAAAATCTACCACGATACATGTAACGATTTTTCCTTAATAAAATACATTGGTTAAAAAAAAAAAAAAAGAAGAGAAAAGAACAATACCCCGTAATCCCATAGAGAAAGAAAAAAAGAAGAAAAACATTAAGCAGCACAGAACGTAAGAAAATCTCCGTCGGCTACGACGAAGATTGACGATTCACGCGAAACGAACGAAACGCGTCTTTCTTGGTCCTTGATCGACAGGCGAGGCAAGATCGTGAACATGGAAACTGGTATTTGTATTTATAATCGATTTTCAAAGTTTCTCTCGAGACCATTTCTTCTCGACATCCCTTGTAAAACAAATCCCCCCCCGTCATCGACATTAACTGTTTGTCCTTTTTAACAAATATAACAAAACCTACGTCTTACTACACGAGTTCGGCGATCTGGAAAGTCGCGGCAATTAATTCGACGCAGGATTCGGGGAATTTTTTCGATACGTCGAAACTACTGCTGCGACGTTCTATGCACGCAGAAGTGTTTCATGTTTCCTCTACCGAGTTCTGTTTAGTTACGAGAATTTTTCACACGATTTGTTTACTTATGTTCCGTTCAATTTTACAGATAGAAAGTAGCGGTCGTGAGAAAAGTGAAAGGTTAGGTTGTCAAACCGCGGTAAAAGTCAAATTTTTTTTAATTCAATAGCACGAACAGGTGGCGTGTTATTCCATAATAATAGCACGTCGACATCTCGAACGATATGCTTGAAACTGCTGTATCGAGGGATACAGTCGATATGGTAGAAAATACACGGAATTGCGTAGCGTACACGGATAAAACCGATGATATGTCACGATCAGCTGATCAGTTGGCGAGTCCTGCAACCGATTAAGTCCGTTGTTAAAAATATGAGGTTTTAGGCGGGTCTTTGGGGTTTACAAGTGGGAGATGCAGGAGAAATTGTGACGTCTTCGTTGCTAATCAGCCAATAGCATTAGAGTAAGGCTATCTTACTTTCACTTCCACAAAAAACGATACGCGACGATTTAGTCTGGTGCGAGCAGTCGGTAACGAATGAGCAGTTGATAATTGATCGAAGGGATAATTTCGGATACTCGATGAGTAAATTCAGTCATCTAGTCATTTTTTATAATTTTCATCCTATCTTTAGAGGAAAATAATAGCATTGGGGATTTCCCGATGAAAAGTAATATAAATTGGACTAACCTTAAGAGTAATCGCTTTTAAAAGCATCCTTGAAAATCCGGGAAATTGACGACTGATAGAACTACATTCTGATTTATGTCGTGTTTCAACTGAAAATTTTATCAATGAATTGGTAATGTTTTCATGAAGATAGGATGAAAAGTGGAGAAACTGAAATATTTTATATTGAATGTGATTCGTTGAAACGTCGTTGCTTGACGCCCTATGTCAATCTCGCTTGCTCTCGTTTTGTCTATTCTTTTCTTGTCGATGTCGGTCATAGTTCTCGATTGTTTTTAACCGGCAGAGTTTTCGTCACGTTCTGTGATTGCCACACAACACTTTTCCTGTTCTTTTATTATCGACAGCTGATTGGAAATCATTTGTCTAAACCATTTACCTACACCGCAATTTCCCCTCAAGCGGCAATAGTGTAGGACTGAAAAGCAGTGGGGGTGGTGTATCCGCCTATTTTCCGCTCATTTGGTGGGAGGATGACGTCGAAGCCTCATCTTTGCTTTACCGATCTGTAACTGTCAAGAGACACATCTTCGACGTGCTGCTCGCTGATATCGTCGGCGATATTTCTCACAGATGTGTACATAAGTAGTCCCATTACGCGATGGCATTTCTGGAGGTTAGTCTCATGTACTATTAAAAGGTTTTATACAATGCTTCTCACTTCTTGTATATAACCTCACTTTGAATGCTCTGACACGGTGAAACACGGTTTATTTTCCAGTGGAAGCGTTTCAATTTTTTCGACCTTAAGAAAGAAGTCGACGACGGAAAAGTCGCCCAGGCACTTGGTGTAAGTTACCCTTTGTTCAAATGATTCTCGGTTGTATAGGTTAAGGTATCGATGTGTTATGGTGTGTTCTGTTAATTAGGAAGCCCAAGTGACGGCAGCTACTAGCGGTAACGGGAATCTAGTGTTCGGGGATAACACGGGCAATGTGCATTTAGTAAACAGAAAGTACGACGTGACCACGTTCCGTGCTTACGAGATCACGTTAACGTTAGCACAGCAAGTTCAACATTCTACTTTCCTGTTTACCATTGGTGTTAGTACAGTAGTGAAATTATTGCAAGTTTATTTCAAAGATTTCTCTTATCTATGAGACATTTATTTATCTAGGAGGATGAGAAAGGTTGTAATCCTACTATAAAAGTGTGGAATTTAGCTAAATTGGACAAGCAGGGTAGTCCAACATGTGTTCGTATAAGTAGAGCCATACCTAGCTACAAAGCAGTTCCTGCAACTGCTCTGTGTGTGCATACTAATCTTACATTGATGGCTGTTGGTTTTGCAGATGGTTCTATTATGCTTTACAGGTAAATATAAATTAGGTAGGAATTGTATTCCCATTTTTTAAGAAGTTTTATAATGTAGAATCTTTGATTCTTAGAGGTGATTTAACAAGAGAAAGAAAGAACAAGATAAAGGTATTGAAAGATACCAATGATTCTATCACTGGTCTAGCAATAAGATCCACCAGCAAACAGAATCACCTATTTGTTGCTACACCAAACAGTGTTTTTCTGTACAATATTACTGTTAAGGATAAAGAATTTAAGTTCCCCTTGGATACTGATATGGGCTGTGAAAAAAACTGTAGCATTCTTGCAGACTCCATGCAAGATAACCATTTTATGATTGGTCGGAATGATGTAATAACATTAATAAAATTTCATTACAGAGCATTTAATAAATACTTGTTTGCTAATAAATTGGTGTTGTATTAGGCAATTTATTGTTATACACCAGATGGTAGAGGTCCTTGTTATGCGGTAAGGGGTCAGAAAATAATGTTAGAATGGTTCAGAAATTATTTAGTTATTATAGCTAAAGAGGCAGCTAATGATCCAAGAACAACAACCACCATTTCTGCAAAACCAAGGCAAGCTTTTACATATTTGTAATTAAACAAAATAATTACAGTGTACTCTTAAAGTGTATCTGTCTGCAGTACTATAGAACCAATACCTCCAGGAGTAGATAAACATATAATCACAGTTCTTGATATACAGAACAAGCTTACTGTTTTCTCTGCATCAACATTGTTTGTGCAAGCTGTTTTATCAGAATGGGGTGGATTTTTTATACTCAATGGTAACAGTAAACTATACCTCTTAGATGAGATAGATTTGCAAACGAAATTATTCTTACTCTTCAAAAAGAATTTGTACGATATATCTATAAGGTAGCTAATCAAATTTTTAATTAAAATTACAAGCAAAATTTCGACTGCCATTTAGTATTGTATTATTTTTAGAATAGCTAAAAATCAACAATACGATGCCGAGGGACTTGTCGATATATTTCGACAATACGGCGACCATTTGTACTCGAAAGGTGATCATAATGGAGCAATAGAGCAATATATTAAAACTATTGGGAAATTAGAACCATGGTACATAATTAGAAAATTTTTAGACTCACAACACATTGATAATCTAACAACTTATTTGGAAGCGTTACATAAAGCTGGACATGCAACGGAAGATCATACAACTTTGTTATTAAATTGTTATACCAAGCTCAATCATACCGATAAATTAAAAGAATTCATTATGGTAAACAATTAGTAACTTAGGTAGAATATTTATCGATCATTTGTATTACTCTTTCATGTTAAATAATAATTATAGACAAAAGATAGAGAGATCGATTTCGATGTTGAAATTGCGATAAAGGTTTGCCGCCTAGCGTCACCAGAAGACGCCTTGCTACTCGCGCAAAAACATGGTCGCCACGAATGGTATCTTCGTATTCAAATAGAAGACAAGCACGAGTATGAGAAAGCATTGGAATATATGGCAACTTTGGAGTTTGAAGAAGTATGTTCGCACAATCTTCAAATTCGGAACATTCTTTTAATTTTAAACAATTTTCCAGGCAGAATCTATCATGAAGAAATACGGTGATATTCTAATAAAAAATGTGCCAAATGAGTCGACACAATTTCTAAAAACTTTATGTACCAATTATAGACCTTCCAACAAACTACTTATAGATCAGGTAAAATTGAATGATCGATAGAAGAAAACAATATTATCTATTAATTTTAATCGTTTGTTTGATTCAGAAAACGATAGACGGGCTTATCGATAAAGCTAATCCAGAGGATTTTATTCACTTGTTTTTAAATAATTCAGAACATCTCGTAGAATTCTTAGAACATCTAGTGAATACAAATACCAAGTTAGTACGTCAATACAAATACTAAAAAAAAGAAATGTAATTTGTATTCTATAAGTTACACACTTTAACACACACACAGGTGGAGTACCCAGGTGTACAACACGTTGATAGAACATTATCTCCATGTTTGGTCAGCTTTGGACAGTGAAGCGAAAGCGGAATACGAACAGAGGATTATTCGACTATTGCAAAGTTCCGAGGCGTGTTACGACAAGGATCAGATATTAATCTTATGTTATCAACATAATTTCAGTCGCGGTCTGCTCTACCTTTACGAAAAAAGTGAATTGTACGTTGCAGTAGCTGATGCAATCAATATTACATTTTAAAATTTTGTTCCATCATTTATATCATTTTGCTAATAGGTACCAAGAAATATTGTGGTACCATTTACAAAATGGGAATAGCGAGCAAGTTTTAGCTACGTGCAAACGATTTGGCCATCAGGATCCGAATTTATGGGTCCAAGCTTTATGGAATGTCGCGAGAAACAAAGAAGCGCCTACTAAACTTCTCACTGACATATTAGCCAACATAGGTATATTTAAAATCGAATACAGTGCTTCTAATTATGTAGTATATTATATTACAAAGAGAAATTTATTCACAGCACAGGAAAGACTTTTATCGCCATTGATGGTAATTGATGCAATTTCTACTTCACTTTCCTGCACCTTGGGAGATGTGAGAACTTACTTGTACAATGTATTGCGAACAGAACATGAACAAACTCAAGCAGACATAGAATTAACTGAAAAGTATCGAGCAGACACGCAGAAAATGCGAGAACAGATAGAATCGATTAAAAATAGTACGATAATATTCCAAGGATCGCGTTGTAGTGCGTGTCAGGATCAATTAGAACTACCATCGGTACATTTTATGTGTCAACATTCGTATCACCAACGGTAAGCTTACATTCAACGTTACACTAAACATAGTGATATTTTATAAGGTATTTCAATGTGTCTATTACCGAAATAGATGTTTCCAAGACTTTTCGGAGAATGACAACGAGTGCCCAGCTTGTTTGCCAACTAACAAACAGTTTTTGGATATCATAAGAGCACAGGAACAAGCGAAAGATCTTGATGAAACATTTCACAGTTTGTTGGATCGAGCGGAAGATCCATTTTCATTGGTTGCTGATTACTTTGGCCGTGGTGTCTTTAAGAAGTTAACAGTGATCACTGATAAATCGTTGTCCTCGTCGTCGATGAAATTCGCGGAACCAAAATTGAATTATGGACCAGGGGCAGAAGCCAAACTTAGATTAGCAGAGGGAAAGAATACAACATTAGGTAGATAAAATTTTGCTCCGTTACAAGCGAAATTTATTACTCATTATTATAAGTCGTATATCTTATTTTAGTGAAACCAGAAACTCGTCGTCCTTATAATAATCTCCCTACTGCAGCAGATGATCGTCTGCGATCCTTTTCAAAACCAGATCAATCTTCATCATTGGAAGCAAATATTTCTGCTACAGGCAGCGGTATATCTAGCCCACGAGAAAACTTGAGAAAAACTTCACCGGTGCGTATAAGAGAGGCTCGTATTTTAAACAGTACAACGCCAAAATCGTCGCCGATCCAGAAATCTTTTGTCCCGCCAAAAACACCGACCGTGCCATCCAATCGAATTAAAATAGATGACTACAACGAATCGAAAAATCCATTTTTCAAAAAAGAAAGCGACGACAGTACTAACCCCTTTAAGAAAAATACTAATCCCTTTAACACAAGTACTAATCCCTTTGATGATGACGATTCTATTCCCTAAAAGGATAATAACGACAACAATTGCTATAACAAGAACTTGAACCCTTTTGGTAGACAAATGGCATTTATTGTATTCAGCTATTTCAATCACTAAACCTCATAAACAAATAGTAAGTGAATTACATATTATTAAATAACAAGAATCATAGAAACTTGTAAAGAAAGGCATCATAAACGTTATTGTCCCATATGAAATTGTAAATTCATTACATGAATCCAGCTTAACTTTCATCAGTGTAATCCTTGTAAAAGGATAAACCTTGTTATTTGACCTAATATTGTGAATTTTATATTATTACCTTGTACTATGAATTGTATATTATTTTTTCACTTTATATGTGCACCACACGTATTTTTGGTGCTTCGCGTAATTTGTAAAATAATACGATATATTCGGATCAAAAAATGAGACATATATATATGAAAAAATATGTCTATAAAATTAAACGTTTTCCAAATAGTACTTAATAAATAATAATGCATAAAAAATTTAAAATACGTACAGTTATGCATTATCTAAACGATACTTCCATTTACATATCTGATCACTTATTCTAAAGGGATTGGAAGTATCTACAATTTCTGGAGTTCGTGGTTTTGTGGAAACAGCAGTACAGTACTCTTCCGTAGGTGCAGGTGTAAAAAAGTCCGAGAGTACTGGTACAATATCCTTTTGCCGCGGCTCCGGATCCTTGCTACGTGTTAATCTGTTTGGTAATTGATTTTCATCTATGGACAGGTCCACTAAATTTTTGTAAATAGCTTCATCAAGGGGGAAATCTAAAGCAGTAGAAACCTAGAACAAAAAACATAAGAGGCTCCTGGTATTTTGATATACTTATAAGTTATCTTTCTTTTTACTACCTTTCCACTTATAACATTTTTATATGCAGCTGGTAGATGTTCAACGTCAGTTACAACTTTCTGCTTCTTGATTTCATTCAATTTATTAATTGTACACATAATTGAATTGTATTCTGGCCTTCCTAATATTTCTCCAGAGACAATTGATTTAACATGAGTGCTTTCATCAGTTTTTAAAATTTTTAAATCGTCTAATTTTGTATGTGATACTCCTGGACCAATGCAAGGCTTTATCTTAGAACCAATTATATCTCTTATCATAGTCTTTTTAACAGGTGAACTCTTAATTTTGACTGTAACTTTATGTTTATAACATGGCATAATACCAACAGCAGATTTAGAATTTACATTTTTTTTAGTTGTACCTGAAATAGATGTTTTATTTGCAACAATTGGCTTTTTTGTACTAGTACCAGCAGAACAAATTCTAGCTTTATGTTTTAAAATGTCTGCATCTGAACATTTTATAGTTGCAGTTTTAATCCCTTTTTTAACAATTACTGCATCATTTTCTTTCCCTTTTTTACTTTTTGTAGAATCCCTCTTTAAGGGATTAGTTGTAACATAATTTTTTGGCTTTAGAATTTTGTGTACATTTTCACTTTGCTTAATAGAAGAAGCTGTAGGAACTGTTATATCATCATTTATAGACTTAGCAGAAGTTTGAGGTGTATCAATTTCTTTGACATTCTTTTTAATATTCTGAATATTATTAGCATCATTCAAAGGTATATGATTCTCTGTTTTCACAGAGTTTTTATTTAAAGAAGATGAAGATTGAATTGTACAAGTTGGGAGTGTATTAGCACATAATGTTGATGAATTCGCATTTTGTGTATTATCAATAACTTTCGAATCTTTGTCTTCACAATTTGCACGTGTTCCCTTTAAGTTTACTAATCTAACAGGTTTAACTAGTGCTACGATACTTGTAATTCTTGGTGTACTCGATTGTTTGACATTTTTCTGATCGTTCGAATTTTTTAATCCCCCCGTTACCAGTTCTTCAGCATCAGTTTGGGAAAATCTAACTTTCGGTCTCGCAACAAATTTCTTATTCTCAGACATTGTGCAAAAATATAAAAATTTAAGAAACTTGGTTCATGGGAATTTCTATTTCAAAGTTGGATAATAAAGCGATCATCCAAATTGCCACAACATAACCTTCAACGACCGAATGTTTCCAACACTGCCAAATGATTGTCAACATCACCAATCTGGTAATAAAACCATAACGTTTTTCCTTTGGGACTACCCGATTTCAAATGTTTCACGATATTCATTTGTATATACAGGTTAGTCGGTGAAAAGCCAACGCACTTACCGTGCTCATTGTTGAAACTGTAATTTGTTTGACAATTAGCTTAAGACGGTTGCAAATGTTTAGTTACGATTAATAATATTTATAATGGAAAATGTATCACATGAGAATATGGAGTCTTTCGAGGTAATGTATTCCGGATTATTTCATATTTTTAGTTGTGAAATTATTGCTGGTATGGAAGGTTAGAACATTCTAAATTATTATAACCTTTTTTAACTATTTATAAAACCATTTACGTTTTGTAACAGAATCCTGATTTGCTGCCACTTGAAAATCTAAAACTAAAAATTAAAACGGACGGCGTTGTTAAAATTGTCGATGCTTTGGTATGTATATGAATAACAATATGTTTTTAAATATATCAGTTAATCCTTGTAGATTTTAAAACAAATTACTTTTATATTAATTTTTTTAGAGTAAAACGTGGGCAAGTGATCGTTATTTTTTACATTATGAAGCTCCTTCATTATATACTGATGATGGTAATGAAATTGTGGGAGCAAAAGAACATTGGATGGCAGTTGTCAATTATATGATTAATGACTTTAGATGGTTACTTAGTCTTCCATTTTATAGGTAAGCACAATTTATAGTGTTAACATCATTAGAAATATATATTGATTCTTATATGAGAGCATAGAAAGTTATCCATTTGTAATAATAAAAATATCAGAAGCTGTACATACATTCATTGTATGTTCTTTTATATATTATGTATCTTTATTATTGCATATTCTTTATTCAGATTCTGGTCGAACATTATATTCAATGCCTCGATACTAGATGCATTGGTATCCTTTCTACAAGAAGCACCACCATTTTATGCTTTAGAAAATTTTGCAACCTGTCCAGAAATGCTGAAACTTCTAGACACACTAAGTCACTATGTACTTGTGGTTTTTACACGACTTATTACAAACAAGGAAAGTCCCGAAGAATTTATGAGCCAACCATTTTTTGGAAATTTATTATATGAGAACTACATATTCACAGTACCAATTATCTTTGATCTCTGTCAACTTTATGGCAGAGAAAATGAGAAAATAATGAAGAAAATTTTAAATTGTTTATTTACATTAGAACCACAGTATAATAATGATCTTGAAAAAGCTGTTCCTTGTATGATAGAGGTGATGTATAAATTTATGCAAAATGATCAATATCTTATTAGAATAGAATTAAATATAAGCTCTTAAAATAAGCTCTAAATTTAGGCTCTTGAAAATGTTGAAAGAAGGTTTGATAATTGCCCCACTCGATATTCTAATGAAGCAGTTTCACTGTCAGAACGTGATACTGGCACTATCAAACTTACATTATTCAATTTGGAAGACATGATACTATATGTACTAGATATATCATCAACAATTACTGTATTCTTAAAAAATTATTCTTCTGCTGTGAATATGTTTCATAGAGAGGATTTTATGAGCAAGTAAGTAATTAAACTTGGGCGCTTTTTCGTTTTAATTGCCTTTAATAAGTTATTTTATTGTTTTTATTTTTATTAGAATTGTTTTAATATACGAGAGCACAATACCTGAGATGTATAAAACATTAGATAAGTTAGCATACAATGATACAAACATGCCGAAATATATGGAACTGAAGCATCGCTTGGATGTAACTAGAATCGAGATTTTAAATTTGTTTCGTATTATCCTATACGAACCAATATTGAACATTCAAGAAAATTTGTAAGTTTACAAGTATTTTAATTAGTAAATCTATCATGTGTTATAACCAAAGTATATAACATATGAATATAATTATAACGTTATTGCTAGAAGTACGATAAAGGAAGCGGAGATAAAGGAGCGGGTGGATGAATATTTTAATTTATTAACCATTGCAATTGCTGAAAAAGAATTCATTACAGATTATGATCAATTTTATCCTGTTGAAACAGACATGAGGGTATTGCTGAATATTTGTCCTGAAATGTATCCTTTCTTCACCATGACGCTGTTATATTTATTATCATTAAAAACTTAATATATCAACGGTATTTTTATACTTAACAAATATATAGTGATATGATAAAATGCAATTACATATTACAATCAATGGGTGCAAATATTGGCAAACCTAGTGCTTCATCTGCTAGTTTTTCTGATGACGTGAACGTAAGTAAAGTAATTCTGCATTTTGATGTAATTTTTGTAGAACATTTTTTTTCCATAGGAACCTGTGGCTGGACCTAGCGGTATTTCGAGTCGAACAACATTCGAAGATACAAATTCGTCAGAAACGAAAGGAACATCTACAATGAAGAATTCTGTCGATAGCGTTAGCATAATTTCCGATATGTTATGTATTCAAGATAAACATTTTATTGAGGTAACTATTTCTGTATAAAAAAGTTAATGTTTGTTTAACCATATTGACAAAATTTCTCATTTATAGATGTGTTTGGAGTATTATAATAACAATAGTACGGCTGTGATTGATGCCATAATAGGAGACACATTGCCGCCTAAATTGAAAAAATTAAAAGACTTAGGATCTTCGGAAATGTCTAGTACACCACCAGCTTACGCAGTACGTACAGTATTACTATTCTTTCTCTCGTGAATATGTGTTAGGCACTGTAATCGCGAATTTTTGCCATTCTTCTAGGAGACTTCAGTAAATCAGAATTTAACTGGTAGTATTAGAAGACTAAACATACTTGATAATGACGGCGATGTTCACGTTAAACCTCGCGAAGTCATCGAAGTACCTAAAGATTACATTATTCAAAAGTAAGTATGTAACAAGAATGATCATTCGTAGACGTAACGCATAAAAAAAATATTTTATTATAAATAACAGCCATGTTTGATAATATTTATAAAATCATACTATTTTAGAGTATCTAATAATACTACTACAACATATAACATAATTAAAATAAAACTTTTTATAGTTACAGCCTTGTGGATGTTTACGAAGATGAGTATGACGATACGTACGAGGATGAATGTGACGATACGTTACACGATCGCGGCGTACGCTATAATACAGAGGATCTTCCGAGTGCGTTTGATCCAGAACGTTCTACTATACCAAGAGTTCGTATTCATGTAAAATACATTTTGAAAATTTTAACGTTCTTCAGTACATAAAAATTAACAAATGATAATTTCAGTTTTATTACGGAAGGAAAGCTGACTCGGAGTCAGAGGACGAAAATGTAGGGGACGAAAATACAGAGTCCGAACAGAATAAAAAAGATCATTTTGTAGAAAATCCAGCAGATGTGCGTGCTAGAGCTGAACAACGAAGGCAAGCAATGCGAGGCCGTAAAGGTGGTGCACCACCAAATGTGATAGGTACATTTGTCAGTTTGTATAAAAAACATTCGATATAATATAATGATTAAAGTTGAAAGTGACATCAGCAATGCACCATTGAAATAATTTTTCTTTTTACGTACAGGAAAACAAAAGGGTCGAGGGCAAGATAAAAGTGTTTTGCAAAGTAGGCAGCAGAAAAACACGGACAAAGCGAAACGAGCTAATCACAATCGTCGTTCCGGTTCACAGTGGAAACGAAATCAGGGAATGATTCCATCTTAAGTGTACCTATACTTTTACAATATCAATGTAAATACTGCCATCGGATAAATACATTCTTACATATGTTAACTCCATAGAATTCGGTTCCTTCGATGTTTAAATTGTTATAACTGTCGAAATATTTGGCTCAGAAATTTTTGTGACTGTTAGTGATCTTTGACAATAGTGAGAGCTTTTATTCTGTTCATTTGATCAGCCACTTCCTGTTGGTATTCATTTTCTGGTACCATCGTACTGGACGGCGATCCAGAAGCATTCGAATCTCGTAACAACTGTCTAAATAAGTGCATCGCACTACCGTAGTATTCTAATTGTATCATGATCAATGCGTGTATGCTAGGCTTAATGTATTCCAATCTCTTGTCGAAAAACATGGGTAGATCAGCAAGTAATTGAGCATGAACTGTCTTCAAATCTTTAGCGGCCGCTTCTTCTGTCCTGCGTTCTCTTTCTAACTTCGCGATATGACTAGCAGTCCTGTCTTTTTTCTCTTGCAATTTTTTAACACTTTTATGACAGCTTTTCCAAGTTGTCACCAAGTCTTCACGTTTTATTATTGCTTCAGCTATCAGAGTAAATATATCTCGCAATTTTTTTAAAGGTTCTATGAATGTTTTCTGATAAAGAGCAGTCATGTTTTGCATTGTTTCCACGACCTGTTACACACAGAAAAATTTGTATTACACCTTTTTATATTGTATGAAAATAATTTACCAACTCACACCTGTACTGTAACTGAATGATAGTCCTCCACCACAGTTCTGAATTCATCACTGATATGTACCAAACCACAAGTTGTAAGATTAGTTGTCAATTTTTTATCTGCTTTGGCCAGGTTCACTACAGCTTCTATATATTTTTTCATTTCCTTTGTTAATTTTCTGATAGTATCCTCAACACTTAAAAAGTAATTGACAAATTTTTTAGTATGGACCTTACCTTATCATGCATTTAAATAACAAGTAATTGGTATGCACAATACATACTAAATGAGTCCTTGAACAGCCTCATCTAATACTCTGTCTTCTGTGTGAGATAACAGAGGCTGTGCTGGTGTTGGTTTTTGTATTAAATGATTTTTTTTTAAAGGATTCCTGTACATATTGCCATATTATTCGGAAGTACGTCGCGTTAACCTCTCAGATCAATACATAATTATTATCAAAGTGATTTACTTACCACGCCATGTTATCACCGTAATTTAAAGACTGTCTCACTGCTTGAAATTTTTACGCGTAAGTAAATTATTACGACTATTATTTAAGAAAACATTACAGTGAGGTACACTACATTTCGAAATTTGTATCACTACTATCTCGAATCGTATAGATAAGACTGAAGATAAGACCATTTACATGATTTCATTGTAATATATTCGATGTACTAATTCCTCTAATAAATATTTAAGTATGCCATATGTACTTTCAAGAAAGTTTCATTGCATGTTAACCTGAAGAGTTTAAATTCGACGTAATACTTTCCTAACCTCCATTCACTTCGATTATAATATCAGTTATATTTTTAAACAAAATGCAATTATAATATACAGCTGTGAAATGCACAATATGTTTATAGTCAATTTCATGTTTTACTTTTCTTTTAAATAGGTATTCAGTAACAATAAAAATGCATTTTTTTATACTAGAACGTTTATTCGATTTTTTTTATTCAAAGATATTTTACAATTAAAATACTATAAGTATAATAAATTTCAGTACTGCTTAAATTATTTTAAACCTATACTTCAAATATACAAAATTAATTAATGCTTAATGGTCTATTATAATTAATTCATCTATGCCCCAATCTTCATAGCTGTTATCAGGTAAGTAACGCCGAATTATGATTGGAATTTTTCTCTGTTTTAATTCTTTCATTGCAATTTGCAGTGGATCTGTTTCTCCCTCCAATTCCACCATCACTGGAGCACACATAGCTATTTGTAACGCTCTGGTCCCTAATACTCTTGCTCTTTCATACCTATAAATGTATAATTAAAATAACAAATTCTCCTCGTTCGAAGATTAGTAATTATTGACAATAATTTTTGCACCAGAGTCCTACTTTGTCATATATCTTGTTGTAATTCTTTTAGATCTTTGTACTCCCCCGGTAGCTTCACCAGCTGCTAACAATTCTATATTTTCTCCATCTTCTTCCTGAGGTTCCAGTTCAATATTATCATCATCGTCAACATCGTCAAAATCATCTGCTACCCTTTAAACAATGAAATTCAGCGATGTTATACGCTTTTAACGTCTACACAGATAACTCCTTAAATATTACGATTAGTTTAATAAATTACTTACTCGTCTCCATCGAAATCATCATCTGCCATTTTTTGTAATTAAGCAGATACTATTGGTGCAATTTTATTTTTAACTCTTAATACAAATACTTGTTTCGCAACGTGCCGCGAGCAACAATCAACATGCGACATATCACGCAACGAGTACCCAACAAATGATTCGACGCTGCCATCATTTTCATCCTAAAATTCCTAGGATAGAGTGAGGAGGTAAGTTGTTCGTGATTTCGAAAATATTGTAACAAAGAAATGTTCGATTATTACAATGTATCCACATTAAATAAAGTTAAATTATATCATATTTTAATACATTATATTACATTATATTCTATCATATCGTATTAAAAATTATGCGAAGAATTTATAAGTTTTAGTTATACATTAGACGTAATAGTTAGCAGAATTATTTCCATAAATGGTTTGTATGTAGTAAAAATTACGTTGGCAGCCAAGCATAGTAGTGGACGAATGAGTAAGAGAAGGAAAGAAATGGAGGTGAGACAAGGACAGAAAAACGGCGGGTGAAAGTAGCGCCATCTCGCGGTTGGTGACGCGAATTACGATTTTTCAATAGGAAAACATAATATAAACAGAGGTATTAGACAAGGAACGCACTAGTGTGCGACAAGGATAGAGAGAGAACGTTTCCTATTGGCTAGCGGGCCGGTAGACTCGTTCTTCCAGGGCCTCAATCAAGTCGGTCGGTGAAAAGTCATTAATAACTCATTAATTACGATGATTCTGTGAACTTTTAGAATTGAAGAATGAAGAGGGGACCTTCAGCAACTTTCACATATACTTTTTAGTTCTCTAGACCCTCCCAATAATTAGTTATTAATAATTTTAGTATGTGATGTCGGGAACGATACCGCATACCGTCAAGTATCTTTCCGGTTTTTCAATAATTTCATAGCTTTCTACTAAATTCCCATGCAAATAACTATATGCGTTTGAAAGGCAGGTCCTTTAGCTACATTCTTTTCTAATTTTTATTAACATATCCAGTTTAGTTTAGAAGTTATTAAGCATTATGTCAGAGTGTTCCACATACATCGTACGTGAGTATAGTTAACTGTCATAAACAATTGCTAATATCTAATAAACCACACGACTTAGAGTTACAAAACTAATTGAAGAATATAGACAAAGTTCCATTCTACATTCTTCATGTCTTAAAGTGCATAATCAGTTACGCATATCGACAGAAATAACGAAAATATGTTACCCTTGAATACGACGCCTGTAATACTCAACCAAAGAATATTTAATAACTCCTAAACTAAACCGAATATGTTAATAAAAATTATAAAAGAATGTAGCTAAAGGAGTTGCCTTTCAGGTGCATCTAGTTATTTGCATGAGAATTTAGTAGAAAGCTATGAAATTATTGAAAAACCGGCAAAATACTTGACGGTACGCGGTACCGTTCCCGACATCACGTACTAAAAATATTAATAACTAATTATTGAGAGGGTCTAGAGAACTAAAAAGTATATGTGAAAGTTGCTGAAGGTCCCCTCTTCATTCTTCAATTCTAAAAGTTCACAGAATCATCGTAATTAATGAGTTATTAATGACTTTTCACCGACCGACTTGATTTAGACCGTGATTGGTGGAGCTTCGGGCCCGTCAACCAATAGGAACCGTTCTCTCTCTGTCCTTGTTGCACACTAGTGCGTTCCTTGTCTAATACCTCTGTTTGCATTCTGTTATCCTATTGAAAAGTCGTAGTTCGTGTCTCCTAACGCGAGATGGCGGTAGCCTCGCCCCGCCACTTTTTCTGTCCTTGTCTAACCCCATACCTTTCCTTGTCTAACTCATTACTCTAATGCTATCCTTGTCTACCGCTGTTCCTTTCCTTGTCTAACTCATTACTCTAATACTATCCTTGTCTAACGCTATTCCTTTCCTTGTCTAACACACAGTACTGTTACTATTTTTATCTATCCCTATTCCTTTCCTTGTTTTACTCATGTAACATTGAGAGAATCGTCCGAAATGAAATATTATCAGGTTGGTTGATTTTTAACATAGAAATTCTTCGTATTATTCGCTTTTAATAATAGTTATTGTAAATTAGAGCATAAATTCATGTATAATATTTAGTAAGCAGTTTGAACTTGATACATATGGTAAAATTTTTAATGCTTGAATATTACCAATGTGTAGATAATAAACTAAAGTTTCTGGCTTACTTTCAGATACTTTAATTATAGAATAATTAATGTTTCCTGTTAAATAACAATTTACAAGGTTGTCCATAATTGTTGTTAGTCTTAGATAAAATTATTGTATGCTTTAATTTCATGAAACAGCTTCATATACTTCTATTTCATTGAATTAACCGTTGTATTCGGTAGATTAGGCAGAAATTGTTTATAATTTTTGTTAAAAATTGAAAAATTAATGTTCTTTGCGTATGAATTACAGATGGACCTTCCAGGACACCTCAGAAATCACAGAAAAGACTTGAACATCGGGGAAACTGAAGAAATGCAATTATATATGAATAAATCAATTATTTATTGTAAAATTATTGTTTAAAATGTATATTACAAAAGGTTACAATATACCAGTATTGTTTTACAGCATTTTACAGTCTATTTACTTCTCTCTTACACACCAAATCCCTTTCCTTTAGTAAAAAACCCATTGTTTAAACAATATTGCATTGCAAAATTGAATAAATCAATACCAGACGCTCCCAGGAATGCGTTTTCGTCGAAAAAATCGAAAAAATCCGGAAATTCTAGCGAAAACTGCGAAAATTAGAGAAAGTTTTCGAAAATCGCGCGAATATACTCGTTCGGTGCTAAGGTCCTCGAGAATTCCTGGAATTTACGTCATTTCTCGGAAATGACGAAATTTCCAAGAATTGACCAATGGGCCTTCGAAAATTTCGGTTCTCGAGAATTCCTGGAATTTGGTCACTTCCGAGAATCGAGTCACTTCCAGGAATCGACCTCCTGTCACATCATGTTCGCCTATTAGAAAGTCGACTTTTGGCCAAAGGGTTTTCGAAAATTTCAGTTCTGGAGAATTCCTGGAATTTTCCTTATTTCTCGGAAATGACGAAATTTCCAAGAATTGACCAATGGGCCTTCGAAAATTTCGGTTCTCGAGAATTCCTGGAATTTGGTCACTTCCGAGAATCGAGTCACTTCCAGGAATCGACCTCCTGTCGTATCATGTTCGCCTATTAGAAAGTCGACTTTTGGCCAAAGGGTCTTCGAAAATTTCAGTTCTGGAGAATTCCTGGAATTTACGTCATTTCTCGGAAATGACGAAATTTCCAAGAATTGACCAATGGGCCTTCGAAAATTTCGGTTCTCGAGAATTCCTGGAATTTACGTCATTTCTCGGAAATGACGAAATTTCCAAGAATCGAGGCGATTCCAAGAAGCGACCTCCTGTCACATCATATTCGCCTAGTACAAAGTCGCGATTTCCGATTTTCGAAAATTTTTCGCCGAAAATCGACTTTCTAATAGGCGAACATGATGTGACAGGAGGTCGATTCCTGGAAGTGACTCGATTCTCGGAAATGACCAAATTCCAGGAATTCTCGAGAACCGAAATTTTCGAAGGTTCATTGGTCAATTCCTGGAATCGCCTCGATTCTTGGAAATTTCGTCATTTCCGAGAAATGACGTAAATTCCAGGAATTCTCGAGGACTTTAGCACCGAACGAGTATATTCGCGCGATTTTCGAAAACTTTCTCTAATTTTCGCAGTTTTCGCTAGAATTTCCGGATTTTTTCGATTTTTTCGATGAAAACGCATTCCTAGGGGTGTCTGGCATTGATTTATTCAATTTTGCAACGGGAAATTGTTTAAACAATGGGTTTTTTGCAAAAGGAAATGCATTTGGAGTGCAAGGGAGCAATAAATAGACTGTAAAATGCTGTAAAACAATACCGGTATATTGTAACATCTTGTAAAATACATTTTAACAATAATTTAACAACAAATAATTGGTTTTTTCATAAACAATGGGTTTTTTGCGAAGGAAATGAATTTGGGGCGCAAGGGAGTAGTAAATAGACTGTAAAATGTTGTAAAACAATACTGGTATATTGTAACCTTTTGTAAAATACATTTTGTACAATAATTTTACTATAAATAATCGATTTATTAACAAATAATTGCATTTCTTCAGTTTTCCTGATGTTTAAGTCCTTTCCTTGATTTCTAGGGTGTCCCGGAACGTCCATCTGTAATTCATACGAAAAGAACATTTATTTTTCTAATTTTTAACAAAAGTTATAAACAATTTCTGCCTAATCTACCGAATACAACGGTTAATTCAATGAAATAGTAGTATACGAAGTAAGGGTTACAATATACCTTCTCGAGCGTTCCAAACTTCTGGAAATAGCTAGTAGTACCGGTCAATCGCCATACCACAATTCTTTAAGTCCCGAAGAATCCCGAAATTCGAAGATGCACGACGTAGAGACAGAGGATCCTTGAATCGCTTCTTGAACACATTCAAATCGTGCTGTGGAAAAATCCTGAATCAATAGGAACGTAGCCTTCGAATGCAGTGGTTAGACAAAGAGGGCAAAAAAATACCTGTGCCTTATCCTTCCCATAAGTCAGTCAACGACAGAGAAAAGCATCGATGACGTCAATGCTTTTTTTTAATTACAGGCTCCGCGACAGGATAACAGAACACGAACGAAAAAAACTCCCTAGCGTGCGAGAAAGACAGAGAGCAAACGTTTCCTATTGGCCTAGGGATAACTAAGCTCCGCCTCCCAGGCGGTGAATCACGCGGACCAAGGAAAAATCGTTAATAACTCGTTATCTACGGGGTATTGGCAAACTTTTAGTATCGAATAATAAAGTCTGAACCTTGAGCAACTTTTTCATACAGGTTTCGAGTGAATTTTCTCGTACGTTAATTAGATATCGAGAAATTATGCGCGGTGTGTCTGGAACGGTGCTACGCTTCTTTACGGTTTCGAGTGAATTTTCTAGCTTTAAACAAGCAGCTTAGACACTTTAATGCACGCATCGGAAAGCATGTTTCTTCAGCTACTCTCTAGCCTAAGTTTTACTAACATCGCGACTGTAGTTCACGCGTTATCCAACATTCTTCGAAAAGATTCTCCGCTCGTGTGCGAATACACGTGCATACCTAACTGTGACGAGCAATTTTTAATAATGTTTAATAAAGCACGAGATGTATTCGTTTCGAAATTATTGCAAAATATATACAGGGTAGCCCATAAGTCGTTTTAAACGTTTAAAAATTGAAGAACTTTTTCTCTACGTATTACAAATTTCTACAACTTCGTTTGTGAATTCCTGCAAATCTGTTTACTCTGTATTTATGTAACACTTGGACAGTTTATCCCGTGTTAGACTTGGGCAGAGCGTGAAATATTCAACTGTTCAACTCAAGAGAGACTCTTAGGAAGAAAGTTAGAAAGGGACGAGATATTATTACACGTATTCCGTGTTTTAAAAATGATCACACTATTGTAGTATCGGGGCCTCCATACCCAAATAGGAAACCTCGAAGGGAGAATATGGAGGGAGTGGTTGGCGTAGCGCGCAAAGCCTCTGCTTGCTAAACCTAAGGTCCCGGGTTCGATTCCCGTTGGGTCTGTTAGCACAATTTCAAAAAACAGAACACAGTGTTGTAGACTATTAACCAAATGAATTATTTTTAGAATATAAGCGGTGGCTAACTTGCTCGGGTGTCCGTCTCGCTCGACGACTATAATGAAAGTGTCCTAGACTGCGTTGCTCCTAAAAACAGTTAGGGCCTCCTAGTTCGACTGTCCGGGGAAAGGACTTAATGGCAGGAAAGGAGGTTTATGGCAACCTCAAGTACCCGCGCGTTTTCTCTTCCAGTGACCCAGGGTGACGAAGTCCAGGCCACCACTTCGCCGCCTAAATCTCTCGTTCCTTACAGGTCCCTCAATATTTCTCCCTAGGTTCCTACACTATTAAACTGAATTACCTATTAGAAAGATACTCTAAAATCTGCAATTTTTCACCGTAATTCGTAATTTTATCAGACTGTCAAAGGGTTTTGGCGCACGGCGTCACAATGTAAACGAAAAGTCACGCAACGGACGTGTGTCACTCGTCGGCGTCGATACCGATGGCTGTCCTCGGAAAGCGGAGAGGCACTTGAGGTCCGTTCCGAGGGCAGCCAGGGTCCTGACCGACGACCCGAAGGGGAGTCAACGGCCAAAAGTGACTCGAGCGACATGAAACATTTCGCCTGGTTTTCCGAATAAAGGATTTCAAGCGCGACCACGCGTACATTAATTCTCTCGTCTTCTACAGGTTAAACGATGCAAGGACTTGTCGACCGCTACACTCTGTACACACGCGACTGATTTATCCGACTTTTACACGACTTTTCGACAAATTGCCTTACAGGTTAAACGATGCAAGGACTTGTCGACCGCTACACTCTGTACACACGCGACTGATTTATCCAGTTTTACACGACTTTTCGACAAATTGCCTCGAAAATTCACTTAAATTGAATTACATCGCTAACGACAGACACAAGGTAAAGATACAAAGGCTGCTTTTTTTTTTTTGTTTGATTCAAGAATCTCTTATTCATCAAATATACATCAAATGGTGCATTATGTATTAGGGAGTCGCTTTGAGTAACAACATAAATCAACTATTCATTCGATTTCACTTGACTGCACTTTTTTAAAAAAATCAACACTCGTGATTCTCTGATAGATATATTCCTTTCTTGTTTCAACTTATTACATATCTTAAACTACATAGAGAAACGCTTTGTACTTAGAATAATGTTACATAGTAAACGCACTAAAACAATAAAAATTAGATCCTTAGGTGTGTATCTTCATTTATTTATTTTTTTTTTTCTCTTTTTTTTTTCTCTTTGGAATTTAAAACACGTTTTTATACTCTTCCTTCTTCCCCCCAAACAGAATGTTTGCGATTTTGAAGGTACAGGGCAGATTCTCCTATTTTCCATCTGTGTGTGTCTGTCTGTCTGTGTGTGTTCACTTCATTCCTCCTTCGTTCGCTTCTTTTCTCTTCATCCCCATTGAACAAAATCGCTCGCGAATCCAATTTGTTTTTCTTCTAATTCACCGACGCTCCGAAGATATCCTCTCGATAAACTCTCGGGTAAAGCTTTTGTACGACAGTTCGAAATCAGACCTAAAGCTTCGAATGAAAGAAAACCACCGACGGCGAGGAAAAAAGTTACAAACCGACGAAGAAAGGAAAAAACGCTCGAACCGAAGGTGGAAAGTTAAAAATGGCTGAAAAGAAGAGAAAAACACACGTACGTTACACAGAAACGTTATAGAGTTTCTAATATGCTTTAGAGACTCCCCTAATCTCATGTACAGTTCGAAAAGAATCTATAGAAACCATGGATATGTGCTATAACATAGTGCCACGCTTCGAATAACAAAAAAACATTTGCCTACTACTTTAAACTGACTTCATCCTAAATAATTCCAGTGCAACCACCGCGATATTTTTTTTTCCCAATTTACCTCGGATATTTCCTTTTTTTGTTCGTTTTTCTCGTCGTTATTTTAAAACAATCCGCTACTGTAACATTCGATTTGTATCACTATTGCGGTATAATACACGCGATTGAATATATTTACCAGTATACATGTACAATAGATACGAAAAGTATACTCATGTTTTTGTGTATTTTTCTTTTTTTTCTTTTTTCTTCTCTTCCTTTTCTTCCTCCCTTTTCCATTTTCTCCTCCGCGTTTCTTCGCCAATCGAGCACTGGATAATTTTTTCGCAGACGAGATTTTCTCCTTTTTCCTCCTATCCTACTTCGTACAGTTCAAGAAACAATTCGGCTATTTTTTTTTCTTCTTCTTCCAACGATTTCTCGCCTGACTCGTGTAAAAATTGTAATATATTTATTTATCAATTAATTGTCTTCCTCTTGATTCCATTCTTGTTTGGATAATTCGACCCACGCGATAAGAGCTTGGAAATAAATTGAAAAGAACGATAGTCACGTTATTTAGGAATTTCGATTCGACAGACCGAATGTTCAGGAAGAAGATCGATATTCTGGGCTCGATAAAGCTGTGTCGAGTTGTCAGCCAATAGCTTGCACGGCAAACAATTTTCATCCTCTCCTTCGAAGTGTTATATCCCTTTTTTTCTATTTTTTTGAAAAGTAGCAACTAAACCTAAATTTGTCTTCCCGTCGTCATTGTACTCAACTCGTTGCCTTCGAAACTATTGGCGTGAAACAGCGAGCACAGAAGAATTTCGAACGGAAGCAAAGACAAAAAAAAAACACGTATAATTCCGTCATCTCTGCCCCCCAACTTTACTATCCTTTATACTTCAAAATCGCCATTTCGACTTGTTCTTCTCGATAATATCGTGAAAAATAAATACGTCTCGCAAGATGATCGGTCGCGTTCACCGTAAAAGTCCCGAATTAGAACGGAAAAAACGTCATCTTCGATTCGTCGATTCTCTCCAAAATTAGTTTCCTCCCCTCGGCCAAAGTTGCCAGACAGCTGGCAACCGTTCTTACTCCTACGCGGCAAAACCCGATTTCTACAACTGCGCGACGTCGACGTTACGAGAAAACAGTTTCGATATCGCGAAACAACGTTTCGCAATCTCGCGTCTCTTATACACTGTCTCCGCGATTGTCACCGAAAAATTTCTCTCTCTCTTTCCTTTGATTTTCATTCGATTTTCACGCGACCGTCTTCAACCGCTGAACACGATCCGAAAGAACGATCCGAATCTACCCCCCAAGAGAATACGGGCGCTCCTTTTGTTACGATAATTATAAAACATGAACGTGATTGCCTGGTTTGAATTACGAAGAATGAACGTGATACACGCATTTGTCGCTGATTACAATTTACCGTTTAATTATTTCGTGTGAGACTAGTCCGGCGATTTCCGTTCACCCGCCTACAGTAGATCGTCCTTTTTTTTTCTTCTTCTTTCTTTCTTCTCTCAGTCTACAATGATCAGTGATTTTGTCGAGAAAGGTTTAAAAATCGCAGATCGGTTGTGCGTGTGTCTTAAACTTGCTCTCCTCGTCGTCGAATCTTTCTTCTTCTTGGAAAAAAATCACTGGTCAGAGGAAACGTTCGAACGATCAAACAGACACAATTCAACAATCAGTTTTACACTTCGTGGTGTATTTATCGTTTTATATATATTTCTGCGGTCACGTGTCTTTCGCCACGGTGTTTCGATAAAATCGAATTTCGGTTGTATTTTTTTTTTTTTGTTTTTTTTTGGCTTTTTCTTTTAAATTCGGGAAAATTCACTCAGCGCGTCAACTCGCGTTAGTTTCACGATAAGAATACGTATATACAATTAATCAGCATAATTGGTTTATGTCAGTCATTATTGAGCAGGACGTTATACTGATCCGACATTGTGCTATATATAATAATAAATAGTAATAGAGTAAGTAAGAATAACAAGAAGGAGAGAATAACAATTAAGCATAATAGAACGGAGAAAATGAAGGAGAGAATGAGCAAAACGGAAGTGAGACAGCGTTTTTCAAACGACGATCAAACTTTTTCTAGCAAGACGCTTTGTTCTTTTTTCAGCGCGATAGTTCTTCTCTTTTTCTTTTTTTTTTTTAACGTAACGCTATTTAACGCTGTTTTAAGTCTTTTTGTTCTTTTAAACATCGGTGTTAAACCCGTCGTCTATAATCTCGTTTCATAGGTATTCGAAACAAAGTTTCACACTTCGCTCTAAGCGTTGTGTCGAACCTAGGCGACGAAGTCTGGCACGGTTTAAACGAGGAACCGAGATATAAATTCAAGGCGAGAGAAAAACCAGGAGATACGCGAAAAATGGATACGTTCGATAAACTCCCGATCCTATCGACGCTTCGTTCGCAAAAAGGAAAGAAAGGAAATCGTCTATTTTCGTGCCTTACAAATATATACATAGGTACTCAGATTCCGCGGAAAATCAATTCGTCGCATGCAACAAACGAAAGTTATTGGAAAAGAAAGAACACAAAAAACCGAGGGGACAGATAATCCTTATTAGATCTACTATAAAATATATCGTATATTGTATATTATAGAGAGACAGAGATAGAGATAGAGAGAGGGAGAGACCCGCTTATCACGATGGAAGATCTCGCGTTCACGCGCCGTTATTTTCGGCGGGTCCTCGATTAATTAACCGATACAATCGATAATTAGAACGAAGCACACGCACAGAGTAACTAAAATCGTTTCCCCATTCTCACCCTCCCCTACTTCTTTTCTTCTTCTTCTTCTTCCCCCCAAAAACCCATTTTTTTCGGATTTTTCTACTATCTTTTTTCATTTTTTTTTTCTTCTCATTTTTTCCTCGTTTTTTATTCGTCTCCGTTTCACTTCAAAGGGTATCGACGACGACAAACACGTTTCGCTGGCAGATGCGACACACTTGCTCCGGAATAAAGTTTCCACGCCTCCGTGTTGCGTGTTTTGTTCAAGGTCGGTGTAATCCGGTTTTCGGTTGGAACCCACGAGGTTCGGGTCCGTGTTTCTCTCTCTTCCCCCAGCAAACGTTTTGTCCTCTTTTTGTTTTCTCTGTGTGTTTCTTTTTTTATGCTTTTTCGTTTTTCTTTTCTTTTCTATGTACTTGCGGCATATATTGTTGATTTTTCCTGCGTGCGTGTGTGTGTGTGTGTGTGTGTTTCTTCTTTCACGTTGAACGATATCCTCAGTCTCGACTTGTGTATGAGCAATACTTCCGGAGGCAGAAACCCGGGTGGGAGTTTCCGTCGAACAGCGGCCCCGGGCACCTCGAAAAAAGTCCAAAGGGGAGAGTAACATGAGAGATAGATAGATAGAGAGATAGAGAGTGTAGTGTGTTCTTCTGTCTCTTGGTGTGTTGTGATACCTACTAATCTCGATCGATAATTAATTATTATCTAAATGTAATAATATCTCTCGTGATAACGCGATTCTCGTAGTAATATCGTCTAAATTGTCCCCCTTTCGAGAAACGTCGCTTCTTTCTCTTTCTTCATCTGTACTTTTCTTCTTTTCTCCTTTTCCGCATTTCTTTCTTTTGCTTCAAATTTACCTCTTCTTCTTCTCATTTTGGTTTTAGCACGGGCCGAGTCTTACGTTGATCATCCGAGCTGAGAAGGCGTGAACAGTTAAACTTCAACCCGTCTTAATAAATCCCGTTCAGACTGAGGATGTTTCTTCTCCTTTCTTCTCCTTCCCTTGTTTTTTTTTTCTTTTTTCTTTTGTTTTGTTTACACACAGGAATCATTGTTGTATTAACGATTTACGTGTCAATTATATTTAAGTTATTATTATTTATAAATTTACTCGCATTGTAGTTCGTTAACAGGCCGTGGCTATACAGGGCCCACTACATTGATTTCTCATCCTGTGGCACGCGGTCTTCCGGAATATGTTACAGGTGTGTATGTGTGTGTAGGTGAGTGAGCGTAAAAACTGTTAAATTCTTACGCCATTTTCGTTTTCTTTCTGCGTGTGAGTGTGTGTGTCTGTGTGTTTATTTATTTATTTATATATAAGTACTTCCTACCGTACCGAGCGTTGTTATTTCGTTGCGCTTTCCTTGGTCTTTGTTTATTTTTTTTTTTTTTTTTTTATGGTCATCGAACTTCAGGCACGGATTATTGAAAAAAGTCTTCTGTGTCGTACAAGTACACTTTGTTCTCATATTTGTTGGTGATATTCTTTTTCATTCGTGAAAAACAAGCGTACGTACTGTACGAACGAACCTGTCCCCCATGGACCGCCAGTTTTATCACTAAGATATTTGTTCAACAGAGAGACGTTCAACGCTCTTTCACACCCTTTCGATTAATAATATTGACGCGGATGATGCACACACTGTAGAAAAAAATCGCCGCGGTATATTGACCAGCGGGGGACATGATTCGTTCGAACAGCCAAGGCCGACAGACTTTGAAGTTTGACGTATTCGACTAGGACCGGATCTTTCAGTCGTGCATTATCCTTTCCCTCTCGTTCTTTCTTTCCTCCACGAGTGACAATAGTATACTGTTCTACGTTGATCGTTCTTCCCGTAAAAAAAAAAAAACAAACACACGGATAGGTGTGTACTTTGTAGATCTCGCACGCGTAAAGAAATTCCGTTTCACAGGCAATATCTTTCTCGGAGGAATCTCGGAGTGAATAATCCTCGGTTACGATCGATTGAAATACACACAACCCTGATTCGTCTCTGATTCATCTCGAGATATACACGTGTAATTTTGTTCAATAAATTTTCAAGCTTCCACCGTCCCCGGTTCGTCGCATAATTTACCACCGTTCGAGACGCGTGAACCGTATCCAGTAGGACAAAGCCGGCGTCAGCTAGGTACGTCAAGGATCCGAGGACTCACCGACGCTCCAGTTATCAGAAGCAGAGTGTCACTGCGTTCTCAGACCCCTGAGACGAACCTAGCAGCAAACGCTCGCAAATCTTCTCTCCTCCTAGACACGACTTACACCGGGATACACACGAACGGTACTCCCTCTAACAATCTAAATCTCTACAAAGTGACACCTATATTTATCCTTTAACAATTGATCTTTCTACTTCTTCATTTCGGCGCCTTCGTCTCCTTGGAAGAGATAGTTACACCAGTATCCCAAATTGAACAGTAGAAACGTGAGAGGGAAAGCGATACGCGCGACGAAGTCGATCCTCGCAGTACCTTTCGCTCGGCATGTGAACCAGCTGCGCGGTAAAAGACCCCAGCAGCACCTCTCGGTACGGGGAAGCGGAAGTCGTGGAAAATGGTGAATGCCTTTGGATTGGATGTTGCGCATCGATTGCGCGGGTGGCGACGGTGACGCTCTGCGAGATGTTGTCGGCGAAGGCGGAGGTGAGGGCGAGGGTGAGGGCGAAGGTGAGGGTCTCGCAGAGCTTCTGCATGATTGTCGCGAGCCCCTTGGGGAATATCGACCGCTACCATCGACATTGTGCAACGAGGACGTAGACGTGGACCTCGGTTGCTGAGGCTGGTACAAATGGTAACGTGCGTTGTGTCTCTGGTGTGGATGAGACGGTAACAGTTGATGTTGTTGCGACGTTGGCGGCAGCGGCTGCTGTTGTTGTTGTTGCTGCTGCTGCTGCTGCTGTTGCGGTTGTGCCTGTTGCTGCACATTGCTGTGTTGATGTTGATGATGATGATAATGTCGATGACGGCGACAATGATACGGTCGTCGACAATGATGAGGTTTAGTGGTTGTGGATGTGTCGGTGGTGGTTGTTGTTGCGTGAGTACGATGGAAATGGCCGCGAGCCACGTTCCTTGATCCTAGCGCTTCCTCGTCGACGCTTATTCGTCCTCCTCTTCCTCCCGAAAAAGGTACGTGGACCAGTACGTGAGGTTGAAGAAGGCGAATACGATGGGGAAGAAGATCCGCGAGATGACGTCGATGCGCTTGGACTTCGTCGGGAACTTGGACAGCCACGACCTGCAGCAGTTTTTTTTTCGTGGTTGCATATGTAATTCGCAGTGCTGCATTCGATCCACCGACATGGTATCCTCCGGTTGTCGGACCAGAGGTTTCTGAAAAAGATGTTCCGACCACGTCCGGACATTAGTTGCATGCCATTCTCTATACATACACTTCTACGACTTCTTTCGTTTCGTTTTCCTTTAAATTTCATTTATTACCGTACAATCAACGCTACTTTCTTCTTTTCTTTTGTGTTTTTCTTTTTTTTTTTTTGCTTCGACACATTTTTTTTTTGTGCAATTTCGTAGTGACTCGTTGACTTGCAGAGAATTGGTTAACTTTTTTCTCGTTTATTTTTCTCTGATTTCGATTCGAGAATTCCGAGGTTTCGTTAATTTTGAATAATCGTGGCGAATCAGCGAGTCGCCGTGTATATAGCTTGAGAATAGGATGCAATAATTTTGTATTGTAAACTATTTGGCCCTTGCGAGAAGTGATGTTGAAAAAGGAATAAAATGTACCCCGGATAATTTCCATAACGACAGAACGATCATTTAAAGAAAGAGAACATTTAACACGTAAAGCTAACATTTTTGCGGTCCGCGATTCTTTCGATAAAGACGAACGTTTCTTTTTCTTTTCTGGTATATCTTTGGTGTCGAACTTGCGCGTACATGCATCACATTTTGATTCACGGTTCTTACGGAGTTTCACATACCAGGAGAGTAATCTAAGTTGTGAATAGATAAAGATATTCGTTCTATGGATCTGTTCTTTTAGTCGAATGGTCTAAAATTCGTATAGACAGGATGTCGTGCAACTGCCGATAGAAGCGAGAAGACGGTGCGTTCTAAATTGAGAAACTGAATGAAAAATATAGAATAAACTTTGTTCTATGTAAGAGATTCCGTTCTCGAGGAAAGTGAATTTGAGAATTCGTCGAAAAAAATTTCGTCCTATATTATTCACTTTGATTTCTCAACGTAGAATCGCTATTTGTCCGTTTGTACCGGCAGTTACACGACACCCTGTACACAAGTAACATGCAATGTGGTACTCTGGTGGTGCCAAAATGATCTACAAACACATCCAGCTTTGATCAACGATAATTTAAAAAACTTCACTTCTGTGAAAAGCCTACGAATGGATCTGTGTATTTAAATACGCTACTATCGTATACATCTGGATTATCCGTTTTCTTAACAACGTGTGAAAATATTCCTCTTAACATAAGTGAAACAGTACTACAAAATTTAACGATTACTTTCATTACCTACGTAATATATACATATACATGTATATACACATACATGTATATATACATTTATACATATATATATAATTCTAGGATCGTAAATTGTTTACCAAAGGCTGAAAGTCACATTACGGAATGTAAAATCAAATTAGATTATAAAATACTGGACTTTAAAATGAATTATTTACCTGTAGAGAATGTTGAAGTGGTCCATCATATCCGGTCTAGCAGTTTACAATAATAAAAGTAAAATAATAGAATGAATGTACGTTATGATAGCTAGGTTCAGAATTTTCTCAATATTATACACTTCAGGCAACTATATTGTTAAGAGAGAAAGAAAGTTGTGAAAAAAAAGAAGAAATAAAAAAAAAGAGTAGTTTAAAAAACGCTCTATGTTGTACGGAACATGTTGTTAGAGTTGGCTGATAAAATTATTGGAACAGGTTACTACTAACAGAAAATGAAAGTAAGCTGAAAACTGAAAAATCTAATCTCATCTCTATAAATCGTCGCGTTTTACCGTCGTGTACAATAATCGAAATAATCGAAAACGTAGCTCTTTATCACTGACCAAAGATGAATGTTGCCAGGAGATTACTATATTTTTCCTTATTTTACGGTTTCGCTATACTATAGAAAATTATAATATCGTAGAAGGTGGGTGGGTTCAGATTTTGGACAGAAATAAAAGTAGAAACATCGTTCTAACGTGACAAGTAGTACGAATCAACGATAAAGGCGACAAACGCTAAATCGAAATAAACAGAGAATTCTGGTTAAAAGAACTGAATTGAAATAGAAAAGAAAGGAATAAGAAATCCAACTAAAACTATATACATGTTCACAAGGAAATCCAGATATGACAGTATCTCAAATTCTGCACATTAAACATCAATTATACAAGATTCACCGCAAGGGATAAGAAGAGGATGGTGGTAATATCCAAAAAAAAAAAATCCATTTCATGTTTTTCTCCCACACAAGACAAGTATATGGGTGTAACGGGGCAGCATTGTAACGGGATAACACTGGAAAAGGGAGAAAAAGATGAAGAAAAAAAAAAAGAAGAAAAATGTAGAAAGTATAAATAGAGAAAGCGTGAGGATAATAATGTGAACATTTATGTGGTTGTAATATTGTTGGATACTGACCATAGCGAAATTCGACGTATTATCTGGTTCGACTTGATCAGAAGATAGATCCATCGAGGTGGGTTGCTCCGATTCAGACGATGCATACTTTTTCTCTAAATTATCGCTGTGCATATCGCTCCGCGACGCGTAATTTACTAGGGCAAATTCGAGTAGAGCGCCGAATACGAAAGTCAAGCATACGCCTGTCCAAATATCGATAGCCTTTGTATAAGAGACTGGTGGCAGTGAGGCATTTATTCCTGACGTCTGTGTAGCCATCGTCAACAGGGTTGTTACACCTATTTCGTCCGAATAATTCAGTTCAGATAAAACATGGATTCTGTTGAACGTACATTGTGAGAAATTAGAGAAAATATGCAGAAACGTTGCAAACTCTTACTGATTCCACTATTTCGTACGTTTATCTATATACGGATTAGCAGCAAGAGATTAGCAATAGAAATTTGAAAATTGAATAAAATCGGCGGAGAAATTGGGCAATCAAAAAATATGCAGAAACGTTGCAATCTCTTACTGTTCCCACTATTTCCTACGTTGATCTATATACGGATTAGCAGCAAGAGATTAGCAATAGAAATTTGAAAATTGAAGAATAAAATCGACGGAGAAATTGGGCAATAAGAAAATATGCAGAAACGTTGTAATCCCTTACTGATTCCACTATTTCGTACGTTTATCTATACACGGATTAACAGCAAGAGATTAGCAATAGAAAATTGGAAGGAGGAGAATTTGAAAATTGAAGAATAATTAAGAATGGAGTGAATTTCTTTATTCCAAGCTGGAAATATTACCCAGTGAAACTCGAGCTGGTACAGCACTCTGATCGAGCCAGAACGATACCCAGGATACAATGACGAGCATGCAGCAGGGAATGTAGATTTGGATAAGATAGTAACTGAATTCTCTTTTGAACAGCAAGTCCACTTTCAAGCAGCTGTACTCTCCTGTAAGTTCGTCGAATTTCCAAGTTCAATTTGAAACTTATCGAACGATTACCGTCAAATTTCCAGAACAAATACACTGACCGGTGTTTGTCTTGCTGTTGCAATAATCCGTAAGAAATTTCTCCAATGTGAATCGAGGCAGGTGTAGGTTTTTAACAACTTGGACAGGATCTCCTTCTTTCCATAGGAAAACCAAATCGGCGGTTGTCCAACCGTCTGGAAAAATGAAAACGTTTGTTAGATTCGGAAAATTCATTCTCACGACGAAACGAAGAATCGCGAAATTCGGTAAACAAGGGTAAACAGTATTGTGAGAAAAATCTGTTACTCACAACTTGCCATACGTAATGAGCAAATCTGTCGATCCAAGGGGTACAATTTTAAATTCATCGGGCATGATAATGTTAGGGATATCCTGTAACATAAAACGTGACAATCATTCGATTATAACAGTATTCATAGAAGATGATTTCTTCTTCTTCTTATTTTTTTTTTTGTTTATTTTTCTATTTTACGAGATATCGTGAAAAATTTACCGTATACTGTATAGAACGGAACCGTCTGGGAAGATGCGAATGTACACATTCGGCATAATAATGTTGTGAAAATGTCCCTCCTTCTCGTTCGAAAAGAACAAATCTGGCATCCAAACTCGGCTTGCATCCGTTAATGTTAAATATTTTAGACGACCTGAATGTTCATCAAAACGCTTGAAATAATCACATACATATAGAGATCTAACGTTTTTACATAGGTATCTCGAGAAAAAGAAACGAAACAAATTTTTCACACCTTTAATATCATCGAATCGTAGTCGTTCATCCAGCCATTGTTCCCGGAATGTTAACTGTACAGAATATTCCTGCAGAGAGAAAAAAAGAGAGGAAACGATTTAGTAGAGCGAATGGATCGTGTACAGGTGAATAGCGAATAAATTATGCTCGAAATGATTCGTTGGAATTTCTCTAATAATGATAAATGGATATTATGTATGGAGTCTCGTTCGTGAATTCGACGTGGTTGGAGAAAAGAGTGGTGGCATACTTGCAGGAACTTCAGATCTTCGATCGAGTTTGTTTCGCTATTTTGGAATTTCATCGGGGGGAAAAAAAGAGAAAAAAAAGAGGCGAGGTGACAAATAAAAATTTCCTCTCTACGGTCAGATATGAAATTCCTGGCCAACTTTTTCTGCAATCGTCGAATCGATCTACTAGAATTATCGAAGGGGGCGAGGGCGGGCGGGTTGGTAAGAATTAACGAGAAACGAAACAACGATGAAAAGATAAATAATTATGCGCGTTTACATTCAAATTTGTCAATTAACGGAATTTAAAAAATTAAAATTCGAAAAAATCGCGTAACAGAGAATTTTTAATGATCGAATAGAAAAACGAGGAATTTCAATTACTCGAGCTTTCAGATTACCGACCTGGTTCGTGTAAACTAAACGATAATTGGCAATTCTTCGAAATTATTCCCAAGTTGAACGCTGATAATTGATCGGTAAAGTTAGTTTTCGACTGAAGTATCTTATTTTCATCGAACTACATTTTTTCATTTCTTCGACACTTGTTATCATTTCAACTCGTATCGCCGTGAGAAACCGAAGAGTAGAATTTTCAAAGTAAAAAAAAAGTTCTCTAATACACAATTGACTAGCATCGGGAAAGCTGACACGTGTAACTTTCAAAGAAGAAACGGGAGAACAGTAAGCTGCGTCAATAAACGTGAACGAGGTCAGTAATTGCGTAACATCAGCGTCTTAAAGTCACCGAGTCACTTTCGAAAATCACCCTTTAAACACAGACTTTAGATAGACCGAAAAAGAAAATTTCCGCGAACTCGCCGTAAAAATCAGGAACCCGAAAAAAAAAAAGAAATCAAAACGATTCTTAAATTTCCAAATAACATTGCAAACGATCTCTCAAAGTACACATCCTACCTACATAAACGGTATCTTACAACATTATTTCACCGAACGAAAAGGTAACCAAAGTAACACACTTTCAACCCTTTAACGCTCCGAGGTCCACCGGATCGCCAATCTCACCGTCTCTCCCCCGCTGTTCGTCATCGAGACCAGCCCTCCTCGCGGCGAGGAACCGAACGTCCACCTTTAAAAACCTCCTTCCTTCACCTAACCGGAATAATAAGGGTCCGCGGGAGAGATCGTCTTAGAGAGAAAGAAAAGAAGAAAAAAAAAAAAGAGGGAAGGAAGGAGGAGAAGGGACAAGAAAAAAGATTAACCCTGGACGGTTTTAGAGGTCGTTTCGAAAGCAAAGAGCACTTCTGCTCCGGCGACGAAAGGTCGTGGTAAATTTTTTTCTTTTTTTTTTTTGACCACGGAGCGTTAAAGAATCAAGGCCGTGTGGATATCTTGCTGGAATGAAAAGTCTCGTTGCCGAGAATGGTAACAGAAGGAGGCAAAGGGGCGGCGGTGGTGAGAGAAAAGTGGTGGTGGTGGTGGGTAAGGGTTAGAGAGGGGAGTGGAGGGAAGAAAAGGGGTGGACGAGAACAAACAATGATGTTCAAGTATAGTTGTATACACCGCGTCGAAGCAAATGTAAGAGGCATGCAAACGAAGCAACATCGAAGCTAACTACGTGAACTACCAGTGATTACCAGCTAGAATATAAAACATAGTTACTATGCTCTGTGTGTCTGAGAAAAAACTATTGATAGAACGTGTATATAGATATATACGATAGATAGATAGATATATATGTATGTATGTATATGTACGTAGAAGAGAACGTATCGTATATATGTATATACACGTTGCAAAGTGAACAAACGCATGCATCTTGGCTCACAGTTTCATTTATCCAGCCTTGAGGGGGGACCTGTCCACATCGACGGCGTCCTGTTTTTTTTTTGTATTTTTTTTTTTGTTTACTTTGTTTTACAGTTTGTTTTACTCGTGGAAGGGGGGTTAGAGACATCCAAAATAGTTTATTTGACTTTTTGGTTTAACGTTGTTTTTTTTTTGTTTTTTTTTTTGTTTGTCCATCGATACTTCGGCTGGGACGATTAAGATCGGCCGAGTAGAATCGATAATTTGTTTAAACCTAGTCGTCGATCCACTTTTTTTTCCGTTTTAAACGTGTTTTTTTTTTTTTGTTTTTTGTCGAGCAGTTTCGTTAAGCTCTTCCATTGTTTTTTGTTTATTTGCGGATTTTTCGCTTGGTTTTTTTCTCGCATTTTTAGTTTCGGTTACGGTACGTTTCTTAGCTTTTTCGTGTTATAGCTGATGATACTGTTTGCCCGCTTTTATCCCTGGCGGCAAACACTTACCATTATCCGCGAGAGTTTCTGAAAATTGAGCAACATGTCGCAAAGGAGGATCTACAAAGCCTCCTGATACAGTTTTCTTTTTTTTTTTTGTTTTTTTTTTTTTTGTTTCGGTTTATAAATTTATTCGCTTTCTTTTTCTCTTTACTTTACTTTACTTCTGTTGTCAGTGCGATCGCTCGATTGCTCGAGTCGATTATTAGAATTACTGTGAATTTCCGTGGTACGTGTGTGAAAAATAGCTTTGTCAGTGTGTGCAAAAATGGGTAAGTAAGTGGGCAAATAAAAAATTCGTCACACCCATTGTATACGAAAGATAAAAATTGTGACATCGTTGTTTGGAAAGTGTTCGTTGAAAAATTCGTTTGTAGTACATGATGTTCCATAAGGGGGGTGATCATTGAAGAATGATTCAGAAAAATACTCGTGGAACTTCTGGGTGAAGTGTACGTATTGAGAAAAAAAGAATGAATTTTCGAAAACCACTCGAAAACCATCAAAAACGCACACGCAAAAATCAAACGTACGACAATGGAAAAAAGGAAAAAGAAGAAAATATTGATAACCAATAGTCAAGTGGTAAAAAAGTTAGAAATTTCGATTTGACGTTTTTTCTATCAATTTCGAACATAAAACAGTCTTCGTTGTATGAAAAAATTGTACTCTCTTCTTTACAGTGTTCTCTTTTTTTTTTTTCTTCTCTGTAAGTAGTTTGTAACTACGTATAAAAAGATAAACAGACGATGATATATGGTTTCCTCGTTCATAGATGATACTTAATTATTCAACATCTTTTTGATCGATTCCGCGCTACGAAAGTGGCATATCTCGTCAGTTCATTCAGTCCATTCACTTTCGCTTTCATGAATACATTATACGCAAGTAGTACGAGTCAGCTAATAATCCGACTCTGTTGTACGGATCGTATTTTTAGCACGTACTACACGGGTTTTATCAAATCTCCTCCAATATCGCACATTTATCCACCTTTTAGCGTTGAAAAATTTAATTATCGTTCATCATGTACCCTACAATTTTACAGTTATAATTATACTATAATCTCTCCCTCTCTCTCTCTCTCTCTTTTAATTTCCTTCGCATTAAACTACAGTTTAAGCTGGATATTAAATGATCTAACATTTTTCCGTCGATTAAACGTGAAAAGTAATTGTATCCACTTCCATATTAGCAAGAGATATTCGTTTAAAACCCTTCTAAAAGCTCCGCCAGGCCGAACGATTGCGCTTTTAACATTGGCACCAATATTAAAAAGAAATCCTTTCTACACTGATCGATACGTTGTCGAATTAATATTGGTACAATGTTCGCCAGGCAATATTGGCACCCGAAGATCGACGAATAAACAATATCGAAAAAAGAAAGAGAAAAATCGATCTCTCTGTTTATGTTGATTCGACGTGAAATATCGTTACAGGCAAATATTCTCGATGCAACAATTCCACAAAACTTTTGCCTAACACACACACAAAAACGTGCCATCCTCCTAATAGTTTCGCTATCATAGACTGGAAGACATTCTTTTGCATTTCTATTGTAGCCGCTTGAATGATTCGCTATAATATGCAAAAAGTGACAGAAAGTGAACCGAAGGTAAAGAAAAGGGAAAGAAGAATTAGATGAAATGAAAGATCGAGAAAAAAGGATGAGGAGAGAAGATCGTCCCAGTGAAACGAACTGTTACATACCACATGTCGTCCTTTCGAAACGTCGAGGAAAACCATACGAAATGTTTCCTGCATGGAAAAAGTGATTTCTCTTCTGTACATGATATCGTAATCGATTCTCTAAGAGCAACGAGTTAAAACGTATTTGCATGATTTTCCTTTCGTCGTGAGAAAATAAAAAAAAAAGAAGGACGGTTAAGTTTAACTTGGTCGAAAATATTTCTGAAAAAATCTATCGAAGAGGAAGAAAGAAAAGGTTCCTTCGTCTCAACTGTTGCCAGACAATAATTGTCCCTGCTCTGCAACTTTCATAATACCGAGAAAATCTCTGCCAGTGCGAATGACGTAAGTAAAGTAATATCGTATAGCACAACAACGATCGATCCACGTGTAAGATTCGCAGAAAAGAATATCGTGGGATATACTTTCGCAACGATTCACGAGAACATTATTTTCTCCCCGAAAAATATCTGCCAGGAACTTCGTTATTCTTCGGGGAATAGCGTTAACAGCGTTCGCCATTAATACGCCGCGATTTCAAAATGGCGGACGTCAGATACGGTTGTATATCTACATACGCTAAGTCTCTATATTAATTACAGTGTTAATTTCCTTTTAAATCCCACGATATTTCATCTGAATGATTATCGTGCATTCTTCGAAATCCATTTACTCCTGCAACGGCCATTGATTATGCTCTAACAGATGCCGTGGGCTGATCTATCGACGAGCTTAATCGATATTTCCATGAAACTCCGTTTCGGATATTCCGCGTATGATCCGATGATAAATGGGACGACAGCGAAATAGAGACAGATAGATAGAGTAAAAGAGACAGAAAGATAGATGACTCGAATCGTAGAGAGACTGAGATGAATGAATGTGAGGAGCAAAGGAGTTAGGTTAGTTAATTCTCAGGTATATACATATAAATGTATGTAACATGCATGTTTAGAGAATTAACCCTTTCACTGCGACGAACTTTCAACCACAATTTTTATCAAATTTCTTATTTTCGCCCGTATCGTTATAAAATTGAAACGAACGTGTGTAAAGGATCGAATGAAATATTAGGTCTACCGGGAAGTTCTGTCCGATGATGTCATCTGAAGATCCAAAGACGAGTCATTCTACAGAAATAGAATCCACAAATTGCCATCACGCTGGGAAGAGGTTATTAGTAACGATGGAAATTATATTCTTCGGTAAATATTAATAAACGTACCGAAAATGTATTAGTTTCTTTTAATTCAAAAACGGGCAGAACTTTCCGGTGGACCTAATATTAGATTAAGATTGAAGTGTATCCACAAGGCTGCAACATATGGCAAATTTTCGAAACGCCTATACGCGCCAATAGGAATGAAAGGGTTAAAGAGAAAAAATAATAAAAGTATACCCAAAGATCCGCGTGTTTCCTTTCTTTCTTTCTTATTTTTCTGTAAATTCTCCACTTTGAAGTAGGTTAATATCGATGTAACGACGGCCGTGGAAAGGGGGAGGGAGAAAAGGGTGTCGCGCGAATAATCACCGTTCCATCATGCTCTGTGACACGACAATTAGAGAAGCGGGAGGCCGAAAAAGATTGAATCAGCTTTGAAAAGGCCACTCTTGGACGCAACGATGAGGTCGATTTTATCATCGTCACCCTTTTTAGACTCAACCGCGTGTTTGCGATGTTTAAGAAAGCGTGTAACTTCGCCGGCTCGGGAGATTTTATCGAGCTTTCTCTTCGGAGTCGAAAGTCATTAAATCTTCGCACGCCTTACCGTGCTTTCGTACGTGATGGATACATTGATTTAACTGCGTTCAGATATGCACAAACGTAATCGTTAACTCCTTGCCTTGTAACGACCACTCGTGGTCGTAGATTATCGTCTCGAGATATGCGACAGAAGAAGAATTATGCTTCTACTTCAATTTCAATCTGGTGAGAAATTAGACTAGAAATTACAAAAAAAAAAAAATCGCAAGGCAAAGGGTTAAAACGACACAGCGTAGATTTTTGAGTAAATTCAAAGTGTTAAAGGATTCAACTGTATTCGTGATAAGTATCAGAGTGGATTGTTCGAATTGAAATAAACATTCTTGAAACGAATGGAAAAAATGGTGGAACAGATTGAGAATTGAGGAAAAATTGGAAGAGATCTTTCTCCAATTTAGCTCGAACGAAGATAAGGAGAAAATTACCAGCCGGAAGTGTTATCTATTTCTAGCTTAATGGACCATACGTAAAAGGGACTTGGTCGGGTGTGCTAATGACAGACTGTTATCACATGACCATTGGTTATCAATTCCCCCTCTGAAACACTTCATTTTACTCTAACATCGATAAAAACTTCTCCTCTTACAGAAACATCAAGTTCTTCGAGATTCTTCTTCTCTCTCTCTCTCTCTTTCGTTTAGTCACGCTCATTCCGAACCTCGTCAAATGCAAAAAGCAACACACGGCGATACAGAGACTTTGGTGTGTGTTTTGTGTGTGTATATATTTATTACGAAACATCACTAGAGCTGGAATAAAGACGATCGTTCGAAACTCTCAATTATCTCGTGTGCCCAATCGATCGTGGAATAATCAAGATTGTACAGAAACTGTATCTGACAACAGGTGCTCAAGGCAAGGGTTGAAATCGGATGGACAAAATGACAGATGCAGATCGTGATATCGGCGATTCCAAGTGTTCCGTAACGATTGCTCTCTCCAGCCTCTAGTAACCACGCAGAAGAAAAAGGGAGAAATTAAGACAAAAAATAGAACGTGGCGGAAACAAGGTTTTTCTTCTTCACATTTTCCTCGTTTAACGAGCTTCTTAGCTTTCGACTTTCGACTTCGACAGTTTGCGTACGAAGGATCGTATCTTTAACGTGAACGTCGTGAGCGATTCGATTTGTATTTCGTTGTGATTGTCGTTTAGGTACGAAGAGGTGATAAGCGTGAAATAAGAGTGGAAGTTTACGCGAGGGATCGTTGGAAGAATTAGCGTTCGAGATAATACAGCCCGTTGAAAAATACTCAAGATAAACGTCGCCTCGTTGAATCGTCATTTTCCAAGGGGGAATATTATCTGAACCGAATGGAAACTGAAAGAGGAGGATTATTAAAAGAAAAAAAAAAAAGAAAAGAAAAAGAAGATCAGAGGACTGGAGTGATTTATGTTTGCTGGTCACGATCGCTCGCACGCATGATCGAGAACAATCAAAGAAACGTTGAACAAGAAAGCATCCACGGGTCGAGTCTATATCGTATTTTCTTTCATTATCCGTCGCGCCTCTTTTTTTTCTTCAGTTCTCTAGCAAAAAGATTCCGTATACGACAAAGATATAATGCTGATCCGTATATACAGGGTGGTCCACGAGACAGAAACGAATCGTAAGAAAATGTCGGAGGAGACAGGTGAACGATCCGAAGAGAACTGCATTTTCAGGACTAAATTTCCATTTGTTTTTCAAAGGGAAACGAATTTTCTTCTGCACAGATGAAATACTCTCGTCACTCTGCGTTAAAACCTCTTGAGACGTTTTAAATAAACGTCTTCGTTAACGAAAGGAAGACATTTCTTTCATATATCTCAAGAATTTCTACGCAGAATCAGAAAAAGTTTTATCTATGCAAAAACAAAATAGCGCTGACAATCTAGTCTTCTTTACCCAATTCACCTTCTCCCTCCGACATTCTTTTCTGATTGCGACTTGTTCCAATTCCACGGTCCACCCTCTACACAAATGCTCTCCTTTTAAATAAACAATATATATGTATATATAATATATATCTATAGTAACATGACAAGTCAACGACATCGAGAAAAATCAACGAGGTGCGACTGATAGCACACATCCAACTGTTTAGCGCGGCGTTATCCACCATGTATATATTTATATGTATGCAAATGTATAATAACAGGCTTGTGAAAAGCTCTTCGTTCCTTTCCTTCTCTCTTTCTCTCCCTCTCTCGTTCTCTCTCTCTCTCTCTATCTCTTTCTTTCTCTCTTTCTCTCACATACGTATATATATATACACACACGTAATACAAAATACAAAGTACAGACAAGTGCAAGTCTTACGGCATCATATACACGTGACGTTAAATATTAATAGATATACACAATGTGTGGATATACAGATTGGTATATATAGGCCTTTTGTTTTAGATGATTTACTTAGATTGCACTCACCATGTAATAATCATCTATTTTGCTGATAGAGCGGAGAAAGATGTTGACCTTCACATTTGTCGGCCCATCTAATACGTCGACCGGAACAGAACAAAACAAATCGATTAATTAAAAATCAGTTGCCGTGGTTACCGAGATTTTTACGTGGAATTCTTTTTTTTTTTTTCTAATTTTTTGGTCATTTCGCAATTTTTCGCTTTTTTCTTTTCTTTTTTGGCCGGGATATGCCGGATCTTTTGCGAAGGGGCTGATATTTACAGTACACGTGAGTGAAGAAGTAATGGGTATATATAGTTATGGTGGTTATTACTGGGAGATCATGATCAATGTTGGGGAAGTAGTTAATTTTTCGTTTCGTTTTCGTTCTACGTCGAAAGGGGAAATTCGTTTCCACGTTTTCGATCGGTTTTCGCTAGAAAAAAGAAAGAAGAGCCTGAAAGATCGCCGTTGATATTCGGTGATAGGGCAGGCGGAGTGAACTATGAAATGACGTGGAATAGTGATCTCTACGCGTGAGAACATCGAAGCTGGCTAATGTTCCACGATGAAATGGCTCACGAGTTCAGAATTGCAGAGTAAATGTCGAACGATCCGTTTATACGCCGAGGCGACGCCATTGTTACGGCCGCGAGGCCCCGCTGATGGCGTCGAAATTTTTCGTCGCGACATCCATAAACACGTGTCAACTTTACGACAAACTTGCCAAAGCCTTTCTCGTCCTTTTTTCTCCTATTAATACTCTTTCGACATCGAGGATGACATACACATATCGAGAGATTAATTAATAGATGAAAAAAGACAAGTTCCGTGAGAACGACAAGAAGAAAAGCTTCCGTCGATGGAGTATCCATTTTACACGAGTAGCTACCAGGTTTCATGGAATTGTTTCTTTTCTTCTGTAAACTAAAAAACGGGGGAAAAAAAAGTGGCGTACTTGTCGCGTTATCGACGTCGATTCTTCTTTTGGAACAGTGCTCCACGTTCGAATTAGTCGAGTTAGACCGATTAAAGCTCTCGAGAGAAAAGTTCTATCGTTTTTCTTTTTCCTGCAATTAGAAAGTATGTTGATAAAAATGGCAAACTTTACAGAAGCGGGTAATTACAAGAGTCTTGATCTTTGCCATTCCTACAGCTTCGCTGCGTAATTGACGAATGAAAATTATGTCCCCGGTCCTGTTCGATCGTTTTCTTCCAAACGGAAAAAACGCTTGGAATCTCGCGGGAGGAAAATTGTACCGAAAAAAAAAAAAAGAAAATTCCCAATGAGAAAGTTGAGACATAGGTTTGAAATGGTATGCTACAGTGAAATGCGAGATATAATTATAATGTACATAATTACAGACGATTGGAAAAATGAACGACTCGTAGTGAAATGTTAATGAGAACACCCTGCGGAAGATATGAGAGTTCAGGATGCGTTATTGTACACAGTGATCGCTAGTTTCTACGATTATCAAGAGAACGGGGGATTTGAAACAAAAGAGAAAATTTCTCGACGATGGATAAATATAGGTTGAATCTTATACATATATATATACATATATAGATCGATGAATACAACTCGTGAGAGATGAGTATGAGAATGATTGTAACAATTTTGTTTTAAGCAGCTTCCAGACGGTGATAGCGAATAATTCTTGCCTTGTGAAGGAGAACACCATTGGAATCGTCTAAAAAAAAAAAGAACAAATCGAATCCTGCCGTTTGACAGAAAATCTGTCAAAGAAACATCGAAGTATAAAAACATCTTTCAAGTGAATGTCAAATATCAAGCTTACAAGCGTGTCTAAGTATACACTTGTTGCTTTATTTTTCGCTTCGAATAATTTAAATATCGGTAAAAAAGTTTGATAATATATATATAAAAAAAAACAAAGGAGAAGAAAGGAAAGACGAAAAAAGATACAGAGAACGTAAGAGAGAAGAATATAAATTTGCTACGCTCTAGAAATCATTCGACAAGCCGCAAAGTTGAAGTTTTAACGATCGTTGGTTTTAACAGAAGCTTTAAAACCGTGTAAAGTACTATATACCCTAAACAGCGGCTCGTTTATGCCAACTATTCCCATTTTCTGGCCGGCTATATATCATTTCTCAACAGAAACCATCGTCATTTTCCATCGAACAATTTACATCGTTTTCTTTTCTTTTTTACAGACGCCATCGTCTCTCGTTGATACTTCCTTCAACTACGATATCTTATTATACATTCACACCGAATGAACTTGGTGGTTATATGTAGTAAAAGTAGCTTTCTCTCAAAATGATCCAAAATTGTACACACATTTGTACAACATGCTATGCATGCCCCGCCATCGTTTAATCCCTTACTGCACCGTGTTTCTTTTTTCCACGATAAGACATTTCCCTTTTCTTTTGCGTTTCTTCGGCATATAAAAGTCGCGATTGAAACGTGCATGCGATTTTTCTTTCTACAGCGGACGAGTAAAATTCAGAGTCTTCGAGAGCTGTGAGTGTCGACGAACAGGTCTGACATTTCTTTAACGTTATCACGCGAGAAAAAAAGGAAGAGAAAAAGTAGAAAAATTCGACGTTAAATTGTATTTACAGTGTTAACGGTACGATTTTCAAAGAAACGATCTTTTCCACGTGGATAAATACCGAATAATATATTTATCACGAGGAGAGTGAGAACTGAAAATTTGACGAAATTCTCTACGTAATCGTAATACAACGAAAGGAAAATGAAGTGAAAATAAGGATAAGCTAATTCGTTCTACACAGAGATAAAAATCGAGATAGAACACATGCGAGAAATAAAAGAGGAAATGACTCACCAGTTGAATTGGATCTCGCAGTAGTTCGAAGGAAAAGTATTCAGCTCTACTGCTATATCACGCAGAAGACGAAATTCAGAGCAAAAACTACGATATATCTGTCGAAACAATTACGATTATTCTTAAAGAAAGCTAAACGGAGCAGCTTTCGGTATAATTTTCGTGGTAAAGCTGTAATTCGGAAAAACGAAAGAAAGAAAAGCGACGTAAGCCAGTTTGAAGTATTGTTAAATATCGACAAAAAAAGAAAAAAAACGCCTGTTTTGCCGAGGAAAGTATAGAAAGTATACCTTTCACGGGAAATACACCCGAACGCTCTCAGAAGCGTCGTTTATCCGCGCGGCATTTAACAGCTTCGTTATTCAATTTCAATGTTAACTCCTTCAAGGGCTTCGAATAAATTGCTCGAGAGAATAATCCTCGAGAAATTACGCAGAACAGAGAGAAGAAGAAGAAAAGAAAAACGGCAAGGAAGTCCCTTAAAAGAGCTAACGAATAGTTGAACGTCGAAAATATTCTAAAGAAACGAGAGAATTGTGTTTAAAGCATCTAGATGGATGGTTCATGCATTTGTCGGAATACAGCTGCATCTGCATATCCGACTATTTTTGCGCAATTTACCGTTGAGGTATTATGTGAGAGTTGCTGGATTTAGTCGTAATATTCTTTATGCGACAATGCAGACTTTTGTGGCGAGCCGCGATATTTATGTTGATATTAGGGAACTTAGCTGGGCAAACTTATTGTAATACGTTATGCTCGTATAACTTGAATTATTGCACACCTCCTATTGATTTCGGTTTTCTCCTTTTGTGAGCACAGGTTTTATTAAATGATAAATAGCAGCTTCCGCGCGTGCAGATATATACTAAGGAAACGTAAGTGAGCACGATACATACAGTGACTAATATTCGGACACTCTTTCGAACAGTATAACTTTTTCTAAATTGGATCAAACGACTTGAGCTTTTTTGAGAAGTTAGAAAGATTGGTATACCAGATGAAGTGTACAAAATTTTTTGAAAATATTGCACTTTGTGGGAATCGCGAGGAAAATTGTAAAGGTCGCTGTTTACAACTTTTTTACCTGAGCTTGTAACGAAAATTTCAAACATACGTTTTGCAGATTTATGTCAATTACACGCATGCTGAAAATTTCATCGAAATCGGTGGACGGAGAAACAAGCGACAGGCATCGATGTAGGAATCTTCAGATTTATTGTCGTGAAACAGTACGATTTTCACAATCTTTAACGATTTGTAGCTCGTAGCAACATTAACCGATTTCGATGAAATTTTCAGCATGCGTATAATTGGCACAAATCTACAAAACGTATTTTTGAAAGTTTCATTACGGGCTCGGATAAGAAAAGTTGTCGAACGTGACCTTTACAATTTTCTTCGCGATTTACACCAGTTGCAATATTTTCAAAAAGTGTTATACGCGTCATCTGGTACGCTAATCCTTCTAACTTCCCAAAGAAACTCAAATCGTTGAGTCGAATTTCAAAAAAGTTATACTGTTCCAAAGAGTGTCCGAATATTAGTAAGAGTCACCGTATATATTGTAATAGAACAAAATAGGATAATAGAACGAGGTAAAAAACGAACAAGAAATTCGTACAGATTGTGTTTAATATACGTGTACGTGTGTAAGTATGTGTGTGTGCGCGTGTGTGTATATATTGCATGGATGCGGTTGCGCCATTAGGCGAACGGCCATTTTGCCGGCCTCTGAACAGTTCACACGTAAACATGGTGAAAAATACGTATAGTCAAGAAACGTCAAAGTCCATCAAAAACATCTACGACACAATAGCGTGTGAGCGACAGTATGTGGTGTAGTTTTCATGGTTACGCACAGCATGACACCGTAGCAATTCATTTTAATCGAGAACGTTCCAATTCTTTTTGAAATAAATTTCCAATTTTTTCAAATTTCCCGCCCTTCTCAAACTCGTCCTTTTCTCTGCTTTATGTTGAAATTCTGGTGAGTTCGGTCGTGCTGTTCGTAACGATCAAGTTTCTCTTAGGCATACAAAACATATGCTTGCTTAATATAACATACGAGATAGTATATAGTGGAATTAAAAAAGATTTATGATAGTGGGCCTTAAATACGCACGAGAGAGCCTGGTACAAAAGGGAGAAACAACACAAAGAGGTAAAGAGAAAACGTGTGTAACGTGTGTAAGTACGTGTGTCACTTCATCCTTTTCTCCTACTTTCCTCTTTTCTTTTCTCTCCTTCTTCATTTACTTGTGTACATATATATATACATACATATATATAAATTGCGAGACAAAGAACAGCATTAAT
>NW_017100207.1:332531-336937 GCF_001263275.1 Habropoda laboriosa | reverse complement strand
ATATATATATATATAGATATAGATATATAGGATACTATTGTGATAGCGAATTAAAAACAGTGATAAAAACACGTGTGTACATAATACGTTGATTAATATGTATGTATTATCATACGAACACATAGTGATACGATATATTCATTGCACGTCTAGCTACTGTTAATTATTATTTCTCTGGACAACTAAGTATACACTCTCCGATTATTCTCTAAAAAAAAAAAAAAAACTACTAAACGTTCACATATAATACTATCCGATTCCGTACTGTTTTCAGTAGGATCGCTTCTCTCTTTCCTTTTATCTCTTTATCTATGACAAAACTTCGTAAATAATCGGTGTCAGACTATAGCATTGTCTAGATAGGATCGAAAAATCTCTCTCTATTATCTCCGGTGAGTAACACTTTGATCGTAGAAAGAACTTTATCTTCTCGAAAATGGTCTCCAAAAAAAAAAAAAAAAAAAAGAAAAAAAAATGTAAAATAAAAACACACGGAAACAAAGCTTTCTCTCTTTTCCTTCGTTCAATTTTGCTTACTATGCAAGACGTAACTTTGGAGAAAAATGTGGAAATTACAGAGTACTTATAGTTTGCGTTAAGTTCGTTCTTAGAAGAAAAGTGAGTCTAAATACGTAGAGTCGTGAAATCGTGCGAATATTTGGAAAACGAAGAACAATTATAATCAATTTCATGGCGATTGGGATGGATTTTTATATATGTATATATATATGATAATAATAAGTACGTGTAGGCGTGTGTTTGTGATTTTTCGGGACATTTGATTTTTAACTTACCATAGTAACGTCATCTATTTTTGAGATACTTCGAACAAATATGTTGACGCGGACAACCGCGGGCCCATCTAACATAGCAAACAGAATAAATAAAATTAATCAATCGTTGAGTAATATGAAACGCATCGAAGGGGGTGTAATGAAAAAGAAAGAAACGCTTCTCGAGGTTCTCTTTTTTATCGAAACGCGAGATTTTTCTTTGTTCTCTTTTATTTTTTAAACGCTTTCGATTGATGGAAAAAACAAGTTCTCTTTTAGCTGTACTTTTAACTTTTCAATGCTCCTGCAATATTAAATTCCGTTTGGAGGAATCGTTGCTGAAAGAGTAGACAACGCGTGATAAAAAAAAAGTGTACAAGAATTCGTAATTCTGTTCGTTGGAAAAATCTCAGCTGGAAATTATAAGTGGAAAGAAAGAAGATAATATCCGGTTTTGTAAAGGAAGCTCGATGACAAGTTAATCTGTCGCTTTCGCGAGGCGTTTCGCGGGACTGCTGCGGCGGAGCTTAGCGAGAAATTTCAGTAATCGAAGCTGAAATTTGAAAAATTTAGAATTTAAAAATATTTAGAATCCCAAAGAATTTGGAATATTAAAAAATTCGGAACTTCGAAGAATTTGGAATTCTATAAACTTCACAATTTAGAAAAATTCTAAATTTCAAACACTCGTTTGCACTTTAACGTCTCAAATATTGACGCTTCGGAAATCAATTTTTCCCAATTTTCAAATTTTCCTCCGAAAAAACACCATAAACCCGGAAACGCCCCGAATCAGACCGAACGCGCTCGATACACCGTGAAATCACAAGGAAGCTCTAAAAAAAAAAAAAGAGGGAAAAAAAATACACGAAGAATCATTGAATTACTATGCTCGACAATTGATTGGATCGTTCGATAGACGTTGATCGAAAACACCGTGACAATGAGGAAGCTCTCTTTCTCGTGAAATGAAACGAACACCTTCGGGGGATATATTTAAATAGAAATAGATCGAACTAATCGTAAAGCAAACTAGTGAAACAGTATTACACAGATTACCAAAAAAAGCATCGAACGAAGAGAGAGATGTTTGAAAAACAGATACGTTTACTAAACAAGAGAGAATGAAAAAAAGAAAGAAGAAAGAAAGGAAAAAAGAAGGAAAAATTGCGTGAAGAAAAAGACGAATGGAAGAAAGAAAGTAAAACAGGTACCATTACGATCGATATCATTACTTGGTGAGCAACATACAAATATCGAAAAAAGTCTAAAGAATTCGTAAGCGTTTTCTCATACATGTATAATAAATATAATATACGGGTTGTTAAAAAGACATGGTTTTACCATAAAAAACAAAAACGAAGCAGCAGCAATAATTACCGTGTTCGATCTCTGAGTTTAAGCGAAGATGAATTATCGCTACCTCCGACTTTTTCTTTTTTCTTTTTTGGAAGACCTTCGTTTTATATATTGAACAAGCATACGTGTAACAGTTTGTTGTTTTACCCTTTCGTGACTTAATTCGACAAGTTTCTCGTGTGTAACCTTCTTTCTTACGCAAAGCAGCTGTTATCACTTTGCGTACTCGATGGTTCGAACAATTCGACATAAAAAAATCACCAGTGCGAATTTTGAAATATTCTGTTGTTTTCTTGTTTCGAAAGAACACTCGATCATTGGAGCATATGTATATATATATATAGAGAGTATATACAATCGAATTTCTTTTTCGTTCTATGAAAATTTCGTTTAAGCATTTTATGAAAATTTCATCGATAATATATACGTGCATCAGATATAACGAGTGTCCTCTTTGTTATATCGTCGCATCGTCAACAATTTAATTATCAGTTAATTGTTGGTTGAACGAGCCAGGCGTATCGTCCTGAGCCATACAGAGTGTCTGCGTAACATTCCGCCCTACATGAACCAGGACAAGACGTCGGACACGTTTTGTTCCTGTCGGCAATAATTGGGCATTCGCTATGTTTCTTTTTTTTTTTTCTTTTTTGGCAAGAAACGCATAGACACTACTGTTTTTTTCTAAGTGTATATATGTATATATAATATATGTAACGTGACATTATGTATATTAAATATATATATATATATAAGGAAAGCGATAAGAATAATGCATTTTACTTGATTGTTTACGTATATCGTTTGAGGCAATAAACGCAGAGCTACCGAATGATATTCCCCGATGGATTAAGTTGAAATTAACCCTTTGGTTCGTGTACTTATCGTCTGACTTTCAGAGACCGTTCTGTTTGGAAAACAGCGAGACAGATTTGCAGGCGAGCTCTGTGAATTGTAAGAAGCAGCTTTGGCCCACGGCACAATTTGAAACAGTGTGAAAATTGAACGGGAGCTTTCACAGAAAATAAAGAATTCTGAGACCAAAGCTCTTGAGTTCTTTCAAACACATCTTTCCAGAAATTATCTCAGATTTTGGTTCCGGAATCTTTCTTGGAAGAGTTCGTCATCCTGATCGAAGAAGTGCTCTCTCTCTCTCTCTCTCTCTCTCTGTTTACGAAAGAAATTCCTTTCGCAATCAGTGTGCGCGCGAATCTGTCGTCGTTTCCGCGATTCGTCCGACAAACTTCCGCGAGCGCCGACGTTTCTACCTCGGCGAAATCTCCCGGAAGAAAGGAGAAGAAAAAAAAGAAAAAATGGTTAGAATTTCTTTCCTAGTCCTCTCGGAAGTCCGTGAAAAAAAAATTCACCCCCGCGTTAAAGGGCCGCGAGTGGACAGAGAATGCATGCGGAAAAGTTCGAAACACCGCAACCCGCGTTCGAGCATATTCTCTACTTTTCGCAGCGAACTATCGTTATAAAACTCCCTGAACCTGACCACCTCGTTAAAAAGAAAAAAAAAAAAAAGAAAATAACGTTTCGAGCAGGTATAGAACGTTATGTAATGTATGCACATAATTCGATCCTCGGATACTCACATCGTCTGACACCTTGAAAAGGTAGAACAAGTAGGGTAAACGTGAAGTTTCCATAATTTATACGTGAACGCAATGTTTTTCTTGCGAAAGGAACGGTAGCAAAAAATCGTAGCTAAAATTCCGCAAGCACTATGGAGGAACTACCAAATGAACACACCATGGAATGAGAAAAAACACATGGAGGAAAACCCCTACGGAGACCAGAACTCTCTGCCAAATACGTATTACGTATTCCTCTGTTTTCATATATTCTTTTTTTTCTCTCTTTCCTTTCAATTCCTTCTCCTGTTTTTTTTCTCTTTAGTTCCCTTTTTTTTTCTGTCTATCTCATTACTTCCTGTCCCTCCCCTTCTTCGTTTCTTCATATTCTCTCTTCAGTTCTCTCTCTCTCACACACATTCGTTTTATCTTTTTCCTTTCCCTCTTCCGTCCCTCTGTAAAACGTCTGTGCTCTCCTATGTAGCGTATAAACGTGTATGTACATACGTGAACATAGAAGCTATTAGAATGCCACATGCCTGTATCTATATGCTAGAAGATGCTAGTTTGGTTGTGTGAGATTAAGTAACAATAATAATAATAATTCTAAATTAAGGAGAGAGTTCATGTAGTAAGTATACATAGATGAGAACAAAAAAGTAGTTAGTAGTGGTGGTGGTAGTTAGTAGTATCTGGTTTG
>NW_017100207.1:308530-332515 GCF_001263275.1 Habropoda laboriosa | reverse complement strand
CAAAGTAGAGACAAGATCGATGGGAACAGACAGACTTTTTGTTTTTAATTAGAAATCTACAACAAGGGGTCTATGGTGAAGTATATTGCGCGACAGTGTTCCCAGATCGAGGGGATTTTTCTGTTTGGACAGCCAATTGGATTCGACTTTAGAATCATCTACCGAGTGTCTACAAAAGTTGTAGGATAAGCGTGATGACTCGCGGATAATTGTAAAATGAAACTTCGAACTTAATCATGCGAGAAAGAAGCGCGATTGTCGGGAATTTCGCAGAGAAACAAGATTGCGAAAGAAAAATATCGAATCGAGAAATTTTGAAGATTCGTTTCGGTGTCGGCAACGTCCAGCTTCCGGTGCACGGTGAACATGGGAGACGAAAGTTGGACGTTGACAATTGTCTTTCGAATTCTTGTTTTCATCGCGAACAATTGATATCTTTCTTTCTTTATCGTTGATGAAAATTGTTCCGTTGAAATCTTCCTGTAACGTTAGGTTAGGTAGTTGATATTTTTCGTCTTACAATTAATCGTCAGGATCGGAGAATTTTCACGTACGATCGAAACTGCGAAGAAATGAATTTGCGGAAAAATCCCGGATCGAATCTGGTATCACCGGCAAGAGACGGATGGTGTTTTTGATTTATTAAATAATGAATGGAGAAGGGACAAGATGCTAGCCTGCTGCCATTGCTGTTGTTGCCGTTCTCGTTGGTGCTTGAGGCCTTGTTTGCAAATACTGGTTGTTGTTGGTTTCATTTTTTTTTTTCGTTTTTTTTTTTTCTCTTAAAAATTGATTACCGAGGCTCTAAAACCTACATTGCGCCTACTTTTATCATTGCAAGCAACAGAAAAATAAGGAAACAGTACCCGCCAAGAGAGAAATGGCATTGCACCGCGTTGTAAAGATTTTTGGATTGGTTTAATGTATACTTACCATCTTGATGTCACTAATTGTCGCAATGCTTCGCACAAACAGGTTTACCCGGACAATGGCCGGCCCATCTAAGGGCAAAAACAATAGAGCCCCCTTTTAGTCAGTAAATTTTTTTTCGTGTCTTACAATACTCTACTGGAATAGTTTGTTTTTTTTTTTGTTTTTGTTTGTTTGTTCATTTACAGAAATTTGTTCGTTTTCTTCAATGGTTTGATTTTTTTTTTTTTTTTGGTTTCCTAACACTCGACGAGTGGCCGTGGTATTTTTTTGTTCTTAGGATTATTCGGGTAATTGGGAGAAAACAGGGGTGGGAGGGAAATAGACGAAAAAAATTGTTAAATCTTTCGCTTCGATGCACTTCCTCGCGGTCACAGTAATCATACTCTTCTATCTTGGTGTCCGTAATCGTCAGACATTGAAAAGTGCTCTTTAACTCGAGGGCAATTCGTTAACAACACACACGCACACAGTGAACTTGAGAGAAAGAAAAAAAAAAGAAAAAAGGAAAAACGATTGCCGCAAACTAGTCTCCCTTTTCGAGAAAAATATGTGCTCTCTGTAAAGAAGTAGAGAAAAAGTATACACGGTGGTACAGGACTAAACACAGAAGTGAGGAACATAATGTAAAAGTCTAGAAGCAACGTTTGGAAGGCTACAGTGCTGTGACGGGGTTGTTCGAGCCGAGGTACATCACACACAGAGACCGAAAGAGTCTTGATAGTTGGGTGACCACATTAAGAGACACAGATTTTTCAAAAGAAAAAAAAAAAAGAAAAATAAAAGAAGCATTTCACGAGATAAGAGTGAAAAATGATCGACTAAATTTCTCGAACAATCCTGAAGCTAGATCCTCCAAGTACCGTTTAACAAGTATTTCGAAACTCTTTTGCATCGATTCATCTCATATTCAGAATTATCCATGTGAAATTCACCGATCGATTCTCGTTCGTATCTCGCGAAACGTTCGCAAGTGTACAAAATATTCCCAATCTCTTTTCTGTAACACCTTATCGTTAACTATTAAATCCTTCTATTTAGAATCACTGTCTTACCTGCGCTCGGATAATGTCTCTGTCACGAGTGAACTCTCTATCGCAGAAAGAAAGATCGCTCCCTTTTCTCTTTTTCAATCTCCTTAATTCCCAGGCGCGCAAGGAGTGAAACGTGTAACAATGCTTAACAAGCAGACATCCTGTGTGTTTCCGTCTAGCTATAGGCTAAAACGAATCTTCGCCCGTTTCTAATTAGAAACCCCGCCGGTGTTGTGGTAAATTGGTGTGGCCCACAAAAAAAAAGGGAAAAAAGAAAAGGCTGCTCTCTGTAAATACGCTGTCCGAATGGCGAAAAGAAGAAAGAAAAGGGCAACGGTACACATCTCTGCAAATGGTAAAGAGAGAGAGAGAGAGAGAGAGAGAGAAAAAAAGGGGGAAAGAGAAAACCTCGTGACAACATGAGGCTCGAGGCGGTACGAAGTCGACTGTAATTATCGACGATATATACTTTCTCTGACCTATCGAACAATAGGAATTCGTGGTCCAATTTTCCGAGGCGTTCAATGCCATTGTACAATATTCTACACGGGGTGTGTGTGTTTTCTCCTCTCTCTCTCTCTTTTTTCTTCCTTGTCCCGAACAGACAGACACGCCTCGACCACGTTACATTCGTGAAATTTCATTCGTGCCTGTCAAACTGTGTTCGAATACGAGATCGAAAGTGTTACGTTGTACCAGAAAATGTCGGGGTAATGCAACTTTTTTCTACCGTTCAGCGTACGTACACCTTCTGACCAAGTATCGATAAACGGACAAAAAAAAGAAGAAAAATAAAATAGAAGACACGACAAACAACAGTTACCCCATTCAGATACGCTACTATCTCGTTATGTATGCACGTTACACGTATGAATGCAGATATCTTGTCCACATTTCCATCCGCTCCTTTGCATCGCAAAGTGCAACCAAAAAAAAAAAAAGAACAAAAAATAGAAGAGAAAAAAAAAAAGAAGAGGGAACCTTCGCTTCCAACCGAAGTGGCACCATCCCTTTTTTCTCAGCAAGGTAGCATCATCCCCTCCCCCACCTCCTCATCTCCTCCTCCACCTCCTCCTCCTTCTCAGCCATCCCATCACCGTCTCCACCTTCCGATATCTTCAGCAGAGAATGTCATGGATCACCATCTTATACGTATACACTACCTTGCGACGATATTTCTTTATAGAAGAAAAATGAAATCGATGTGAAATGTAATAATTTGCAATTAATCTCTCTCTCTCTCTCTCTCTCTCTCCCTTTCACCCTCTCTCTCTCTCTCTCACTCACTCTCTGGCTCGTTCGTTTTTATTATAATACCGTTGGATAAGCGGAAGCTATGTGGGTGTACACGTCGTGATGCTTGCGACTGCCATCTTATACAGACTTAGAACGTAAGAAGCGAAATCAATTTCGAGACGTTATTTTCTACGTTACTTCGTAGTCCTTCTTTCCTTCTTTCTCTTGACTTTCTTTGATAGAAGAGGAGATTCTTTTGTTTCGAATATAATCTTCCGAGATGTCGTTTCGTTGCTACTCGAGGATTTCAAAATGGCGGATTTCGATCTTTCGTGGAATGTCTGTCGCTGGAGTTGCTCGTCGGAATATCGCAGAGTGTGATATAATATACATGCAGGGTGTTCCAGAATCGAGAGTTTATCGTTTGTATCACATAGAGGGGGGAGGTCGAACAAATTCCGTGGTAATTAACGAAACGAAGGGTGAGATAGAAAAATGTTAAGATACAGAGAACGAGACACGAAGGAAGCGTATGAATTTATCAACGTATAGCTCTGAAACACTGCGTACAACGCCAGAAGCACGATATTTCTAACGAAGTTGCAGAAAACGCTGGGAAAATACCAGAACAACATTCCGAAAGAACAAATAACTCGCTTCGAAAACCTCGAATAGCAGGGACCAAGATCAAAGTAATCCGCTCATAACTATTTGCCCACGCATTTGTTCGCAACGTTCTTTACTCTACTAAACAGCTTCGTTTAGCCAGTTCCCCGAGGAAACAGTCAAGAATTCCGCTGGTTTCGTAACACTGTGTCAAAAAAAGAAACAAAAATTTGGACAAACACTTGTGAATACGGAAATTTACGCAAAATACGTAACGTTAGAATCTCTCCAGTTACAATTTTCTTTTCTCTTTTCCCAAAAAAAAAAAAAAAAGTGGTGTAAATTCACCGGTTTGAAATCGTCGAATTTCTTCTACACCCTTGTAAACACATGGTCGAAAAAAAAGAGAGGAACTCCTCGTGCGTGTATGCCAATTGTCGTGCAAAATCTCGATCTCCTCCCGAAACATTTCCTTGCAAGCGCGACGAAAAGGAGAAGAAGAAACCAATAGTATTGTGTATGCATATTGTACATGTACGTATAGGTAACGCGTGTGACTTGTCTACATCCGTGATAATCGAAAGAACGGAGTCACGTTCGGTGATTTCTCAACAATCACGCCTCGGTTTTTCCTTTCAAACACGGCGTGCCAGCTCGTCTCGTTGACCATTTGCTCTATCGTATCGTGTCCAACAAAAGTCGCATGCGGCCGGGCCGCATTTTGTTTTCGATCCGTGTTGAGGGGGGGGAAAACTCGGCGAGCCTGCAATTTGTCGGCACTCTGCCAACGAGATGTTACCTCGAATATACCTTGTTCCTCTTTGCACACGCTTAGTTCTTAAAACGTTTTACGTGCTCCGTCGGGTGTAAAGCCTATAACGATCTCCCCCGTAAATATACATATATATATGTACGTCCTCGGTGCCGGGTACATTTCGATCGAACATATGTTTTCATCGTCTGGTATTTCATTTTCTATTCGTTAGTTTTCTATCTCCGTTTCAGCTCCGAGTGCAACCGAACAGGTATCGTGGGGAAAAAGTCGACGCGAATTGGACAGTTGCTTGATAATTCGTTGAAAATTCGAGGAGGAAAGATAATTAACTAAGTGCCTCGCAGCTGAACTGTTTTCTTTTGATCTTCTACTTTTTTTTTTTTTTTTTGGAAAATTCTGTACATTCTGTGCAAACAGTTATAGAGGTATGTTGTAACTGTAAGGAGATCGTAGAGTGTGCTAGAATGTTCGAGATATCGTTAGTGGGATTGTTGCAATGAAAAATCGAGAGAGAAAAATAGATCTGTTTTTTTTTTCTTCTTGAGAATAGCAATATTAGAATGTTAACAGTGAAACACTTGTTCTAAATTTTCAACATGTTGTGCAAGTTACAGAGCTGGCAATAAGAATGGAATGGTTTGTAGAATAAATTTGTTAATCAATTTAATATCCCCTGTATCTCTGTTAGCAGGGCACTGATTCTGGGTAATTATAGAAATTTGAATAATACCACTTGTCAGCAGCACAACCTGACAAGCGGCCAATCATCTTTATCCGAGGGCTTATTAAAGCCGTAAAGCTTTAGGCTTCATTGTCCTCCTTTAATCGTACCCGACCTCTTATGACAATGTTGGTATAATTGGTCGATTTTGGTAAGGAAGACTGGAAGGAAATAATGGATGTAAAAAAAGAATATCCATATATTCACCTGTTGCATTTTCTCCGCCGGGCCGGATACGCGCGTCGTACCGTCCTGGTCCTAAAATGTCGTCTAGCACTTCCTTCTCCTTCTGCCGGTAGTTCAGAATTTCCTCCGTACATCTGTAAGATCAAACATGCACGTATACACACACCGCGGGACAGAGAAGACGAAGAGGAAAAAAAAACACGCGCGGTTATCGTCGATTTGAACCCTTTCGCTGCGCAACTATCCTTCTATCTGTTCCACGAACCGAGGTAAAATGCTCGAAAATAATTAAGAGGATCCTATTTTTCGCACCGATTGATCTGGAAATTTCCTTGCACAGACAAAGCCGAAAAAGAGAGGGACGACTTTAAAAAAAGAATGGAACTGCCGTCGTTGGAGGGGAAAAGAGAAAAAATTGTAACGATTGTGTTGAACTGGATATTGTTGAAAAGTACCTATGAATAATAACGTAAATCTATGAAATCTTATATTTCTCTGACCATTTCTTAGTTTTCCTTCGGAGGAATATTATCGAAGGAGAATGAAGAATTGTAAGGGTGGATAAAGTAGAACTTCGCAGCGAAAGGGTTGATTTAGAATTTTCACATCTGACGGATTTAAAAAATCGAGTGTTTTTTATCACGAATGGAACTCGAATGGAAAAGAATGTTCTTTCAATGCTACAAATTATTAACTTTCGACGATTGTTATTCTACAGGGTGACCTATAAGTTGCTTTACCATTCGAACATCGAATAACTTATTATCTGTTGTAGGTACATATGTTTGAAAATATTTCCAAAAATTTTATTACGAAATTTGTCCAAATGGTAAAACCACTTTACATATTCTACAATTTATGAAATATATGAGAATAATGTACCTTGATGGATGTAGCAAGACTGTTAGTAACACCAACAACTTCAATACTCCAGGCCACATTGCGGCAGCCTGTAATACAGAAGATAAATAACTGGTTAACGATAGAACGATACAGTAGAAAATATTAATAACGACAATGGAATATTTCTCGTTTCTTCGAAGTAATTTCCACGATGTAGAATAAACGCGTACGATATTTCGATCGAGTGAAACTGCCGGATAATATAAATATGCATCGATGTGTTATCAGTTTTATCCCGTAAACAGAGCGTATCAGGTGTACATACGTTCTACCGTGATAGAATTAGAATTGAACAAATTCGCGGGAAACAGAAACAGAGGAATTTGTCACATTTGAAACAAAGCCAACTTATAGATGCGCAGATACGCGCGTTCATGGCATATGAACTTTGAATGCGATAAACGACAATCAAATATATATGTATAATATGCAGCGTCACGTTCAAAATTCCCAGAGAAAAAAATTTTAAACGATATAACGAAAATATTGAGAAAAAAAATATAACAAGCTGAAAATTCGATTTTTCTTCTTCGACCTTTAAAACATTCCTCGAATTATATCATTTTTCTCTATCAGAGATGTATTACTTTTTCAAGGAAGGACAAAGAGATATCTAACCACATTTTTTCTATTATACTCGTCAAATTTACCTTGGAAATTAATCATCACATATCTTTTTTTCTCCGTGTGGAATATTTGAAACCACTGCTAAGAGCATAAACGGGAGAGAGAAGAGAAAAATTTGCCAAGGATAATTGTTCGTAGTTGAGGAAAAATTGGAAGTAAAGAGAGCTCTGCTTCTTCCCGCAGAGAGGGGAATCGAACCTCCGACCCTACGACTAGCAAGCCGAGACACTGCGCACTACGCCAACGCGCCCTCTCTATTTTTCATCGTTCTTGCTCGTATAGGTTCGGTATGGAGGCTCCCCCGATCCCACAATATTTGCAGATTCAGATCTCCGTTAATGCGCAGACCTATTCTACTCGTCGAGCGTCTGACCGCACATTGACCTACTCTACTGGAGAGTGTGAGCGACCATACACGACCACCATTTAAGAGGGACACCCTGTTTTTCCTTCGTGCGGTAGTACATCCTGTCCTTGCTTTTCGCGTCACGGTTTCTCGCTTATCTGATGTTTTTACGCTGCTCAAACACGCATGAAATCGCCTTGCACTCGATAGACAGTGGTAGCGTGCGATTATTATCAAAATTGAACACCGTTCGATAGGTATCAAAAGGGATGAAACAACAAAGCCCTCCTCCACGTTCGATGAAACATCGTTAATTAGAAAACGAACTGAGAAACCTTATCTTTTAATTCCATCAAAACGGAAACCCTCTTTCGTCACAGAAGCAATCTACTTTGTAATTCCTCTCTGATAAAATCTCGCTTAGTTAATCGTTACATATATATGATAAAAAGTTAAGAAACAAATGAATTCCACATAATTTAGTCAATATTTATCATTATACAACGGGAATAAGTTAATATTATTTATACTACGAGAAAGCTACGACTTCGTAGATTAGAAATTGATAAAAATGATTTCTGACATACCATACAGTGGTAATATTCTGTATTTAACACTAAACTACCGACCGGGTCGAAATGACCCATTAGCGACTTTCCGAAAGTGAATTTTTATGTAAGTAAACCGTGATTGGAAAATTCACGCATACATGTAGAATATAAATTCGGAAAGTTACAAGCGATAATACTTACCAGTACAGAACATTCACGTTTTTTCGAAAGATGCTAATGGGTCATTTTGACCCGGTCGGTAGTTTTAGTGTTAATAACAGAAACGGGCTATTTTCCTGCGGACTAAAGTTAAGAAACCATATTATCGACAATGTTGTTTCTCTCTCGATAAGTGACTCTTTCCTATTTTTTTTTTCTTTCATATTGACGCTTGGTCAGTTACGTGTATAACATCAAACGTGACACAACGGTTTAGTTTACATAAAAATGACAAGTAGGCGTTATTTAACAGAAGCGACAACAAACGAAGGACAAAAAAAGTAGACATTGCTAAAAAAACATTTAACGTGAACCCTTGTGTAGTAACAAAAATTGTACAACCATTTCAGCAAAGTAATACTGTTAACCCTACTGCGTTCTTCGTTTTGACTGTACACTTAAGACTTTTGTGTGAAGAAGGACCTAAGACCTTATGTGTAACAATTTTTGTTTCCAACGCGACATATGAACCTAGACAATAAACGTTCAAAATAATGTTAAGGAACGTAAACTTGATAACCGCTAAAAATTACTAAAAATATGAAAAGACGGTGGGCCAAAAAAGACCCGAAGACCGCTCTAGGGTTAAAACAGCATTGCGGAGCGGTAGACCTCGAGAAACCAGCGAAAGGATGGATCGTAGAATTATAAAATGTTCAAAAATTCGTCCATTTTACAGTACTACGCAAATAAAAAGTGACTTAAAACTTTAAGACTGTAAGTCGTCGAGTGCGTGAAAATAATCTATTTTTGTATGTAAAGCAGCACCAAAAAACCGAAAGCCGACGATTAAAATTTGCCAAGGAGCATATTAATTGGACAGACGATCAATGGGCAAAGATTTTGTGGAGTGATGAAAGCAGGCTCAATCTTTTCGATAATGATTTCAAACTGGCCAAAGGTTTAATATTAAATACCCCAAACGAACGGTGAAATTTCGAGGTGGAAATATCACGGTATAGAGTTGCTCTTCGATTAACGGTACTGGTCCATTGATACCATGGACAGATTTTTATATGAAAATATATTGTAAAATCATATGCTGCTGAAAAATTGTGCGTGGATTGGTCATTTCAACGCGATAACGACCCTAAACATGCTTCCAAGTTGGCGAAAGGGTTTTTAGCAGAAGGAAACGTTAATGTTATTAAGTAGCCGAGTCAGTCGCCAGATTTAAATACTATAGAGCACGTGTGGAACTATGTTGCACGACAATTAAAAATGCAAATGTGAATTGATGCACAAAATAACAAAAATATGGTCCGAAATCCCGATAAAACTTTGTATAAAATTAATAAAGTCAATGCCGTCAAGATGTCAGGCATTAATACGATTCAAGGGATTTCCGATACGTTATTAATCTGTTAATGAAAAATTTGCTCTTTTACATTCAACTATACTTATTGTAAAATAAATGTTTCTTCACTTTTGGTCTCGTTTAATTTCGGTCGTATTCATTTCTCACGCTTGTATCTATCAAACTAAGGTAGATTTAATGTATACATATATTTATGTAGTTACACTAGAAATGATATACCTTTCGTATTTTGTTTATTTAACAGCATACAGAAGTGAAAAAATAAAACGTACGTTATAGAATTACCGAGCAACTGCTTTGTTTCTTATCATTTGTCGGTAAGTGTATATACATGTACGCGCGATAGTTGTCGAAGAAAGAGTTATTTTTTAAATTAAAATTAATTCGCAAATTTCACGGAGCAAACTAATACAATCTGTGGAATCTGTATAATCATCGGGATACACATATTCGTCTCTGGTTCCTCGAAGACGGTAAATGGAACGGTCGATTGAATAATACGATATATCGCGCGTTCCATTTAATTACGCAAATCGCGGGAGAAGACGTGCGTATGTGTGATATATACATATACGCGAAACGTGTTTGCATTCTTATTTCTCGAGAGCGCTTAAGCAGAGAGTGAACAAATTTCTTTATCAAGCAAATGCGCGGACGTGTTTTTAAGTAATTACTTTCCCTCCGCGACTAAACACCCCCATCTGGCGTTAATTTTAATCAAGTGAAATACACTCGACTTCTTCGATGACACACGTCTAACTTCTCGAGTTTCTCGGAAGACGTGATGAAAGAAAGAAAGAAAGGAAAAAAAAGAAGGAAAGAAAAAAGAATCGTGAAATAATATTTTTATCATTCGTTACACAAGTTTCTTTCTATATGGATAATAATTGTTCTTTCTTTCTTTCTTTCCTTTGTTTTTCTTTCTTTTCCTTTTCTCTCTCTCTCTCTCTCTCTCTCTCTCTCTCTCTTTAAATTGCATGTAACAAGCATGAAACGTGTAACCAGTAGCAAGCAGTTTTCTCCGATATCAATAGGAGGAATCTGTGTGACGCGACCGAGAGAGGTTCACAGGTAACGAGTCAGTCGACCGTACCGCGGAAAAAAAGGTGGCCGATGTTTTTGCAACAACCAGCTAACCAACTTTCATGCAGACGTCAAGGGATCCATATCTGTGTTACGCACGATCCCCACCACGAACCACCATCTCCTTTCGGTATTCTATCTGCTGCTGATTCCCCGTTTTCCTCGACATTCTTTACGTTGACCTGTACTACTCCTACGATTAGCCTCTACAGATTCTACTCGCCGATTTATACTATCGATTCCGAGCTTGTACTTACTCGAACTTCTATTCGACCGTAATAATCCAGGAAATCTAACTGATCGTATCAGTCTGGCTACGTCTAATCGCTAAGGGAATCAACACTAAGATAGAAAATATAATTATACGAGGTAATCTTGGCAAAACCGAGTTTCAATTGAACGTTTGAAATGTTTGACCGTGGGTGGTGGCTCAATCGTTGTTGCACACAACACTCTTGACACGAAGCTCGACACGAAGTTATCGTTCCGTGATACTAATGTCAGCTAGAAGCGTCTGGATAAGAAGAATAGCGGGAAATACGGTTACCTGGAGAAGCTGATAATCCTAGGCAACGAGGGTTCCGTGATGCAGTGATACTGGCATGGCGCTCTCCGGTACGACACTGGAACTCTACTCGACTCGTGAAGTGTCCTACCTCGGAAGGTTCGTCTCCTGGACTGCCACCGTTCAGAAACCTACATACACTCACACCTACTACCTGGTTGCTGGCACGCTATTGATCCTGGCCCAGGCACTCGTCGACCCACGCAGACGCTTAGCGTTGCCGCGTCGCTTTAGCAACATGACGTCATTCGACTTCCCCAAACCCCCTACCGCAACGGGCTGATACTATGCATCGTCCTTTTCTTCCTTCGTTTCGTACAGTTACCACCACGAGCGCCACTAATTCTCGCCTACCATGTCCCACCTACTGTCCCCCTTGATTCCCTGCTTGGAAATACATTGGAAATATATACAGTCAATTAATACATTCACCCGTATATCGGTATACGTCTTATAAGTTACTACATTTCTTACATCTTGTGTCCCTTTCGTTTGGCAAATGTATATCATTCACGACCAAACGTACTTGTTCCTTATGAATTTATAGGAGAAAGCTTCCGTTAAATCAATATCATATGAATTATTTCAATTCTCGAGATCAAAGTCGAATCGATCGTTCACTTCTTTATGCGTTAATTTTTCTAATCTTTTTCCAACTAATGTACTTTTACTCATTTCGGATTTGAGTAACGAGCTTCTGTTAACAGCAATAATTATGTATCGTGAACGGAAAAAAAAATAGCAGTAAATACAATATCAACAAGTGACTTTAGAATAAATGCAAAATTAACGGATCAAAATCTGAATAGGGTTAATGTTACACATTTATAAACAAAAATTCGAATGGAATATAACACCTGTACGTGAGAGAAACTGCACGTTTTGTTTTTTCATATTTTCGTCAGAATTATTTCTTTATTAGGTATAATACAATGGTTATAATGACAAAGCGCAGATGAACACTGTATTTATACATTCGATAATATAAATAAACTAAACTATCTATTAATGGAAAGTAGTAATTTTCCTTGTACCTTAAGGGTAAATCCGTTAAAAGTTAACTTATTATGTAACAACTGTGAATGAAGTGGATTACAAATAATCCTTCAATCCTGTTTTGTTGTGTGTGTGCCGCCAATTAGTTCTAACCCTCCAATCTTTTTGTTGTAACTTATCTCTGTGTTGAATCATCATGGGTTTGAATAAATATTCTTCCAAAGTGCACTTAAATAAGAAAAAGAGTTATATATTAATTTCAAAGTAGAGTTATCAATTCTTAAGAAGTTTCTAAAATAATTTACCTGTGTGTCAAGCTTTTCAGTCGCTTTAAGCCGATTTATTAAATGTTCCAAGTCCTGTTTTTCTGGAAAATTTTGCTCCTTTATTTTCTCTTCAAGTTGGTATATCTGTAATATAAAAATAAAACCAAGTATTGTATCGATATTCCACAAAAAATTTCTATTTAATAATCCTACTTCTATTTTACTAGATTAAAAACAATCAAACTTTATTTCACATACCACATCGCCAAAAACAACGTTTCTAAAATTTTCATTCTGCTCTATTACATATTTCAATAAAGGAATGATTTGCAGATATTTTTCCATATGCATATATGCCAAAATTTTCAAACTCCTGACAGCTAAAGTTCGATCTTTATCTAAAAGGGATACCATTTCCAATGCTGTGTCAGGTGAATTTTGTTTTATTGCTAAACATGCTGTCAATGTAGTACATCTAGCAGAAGGTTTACTAGATGCAATCTCATTTTGCCAATGAGCTAGCCCATATTCAAATGATTCTGGAGTATTCTAATAAAATAATTATACAAGAATATAGTAAAAATATGAATTAATATATACAGAATTAGTAAATAAAGTCAGTGAAGGAATAATTACCTCTTTCAAACATGCAGCATAGACTAGAACACTATTACGTCCAATAAAGTCCTGACCTTTCTGATTCAATATTTCGTCATATATGCATCTAAGTTCTTTGAACATATTATGTTTCAATAGCAGACATAATAAAATACGACAGCTTGAGCGATATTCAAAAGTATGTCGTAGCTGTGTATTTTCAAACATAGCCAAAGCAACGAGTGGTTTATTCAAATAATAAAGCATTCTCATTACTACTGGTCCAAACACATATGCATTATATTTGTATGTTTCCTTGTGGTGAACATACTTCTCTAACATACTACTTAATAACTCCATATCTTCCTGACTTTCTTGGGCTAAGTGCAACATGGCCTTTAAATCTTCTGTGAATATTATTCCATCCTCTTGTTTACAAATTTCCTTCATTTTAGAACGAAACGTTTCTTCTATCGACATATATTGATTCCGAAACATGAATCTCGTATTTTCGTAATTTGTTACACCCATATCTCGGTCCGTGTACAGAGACCGGACACCGACTAAAGACCAAAAAAATGAATGTAACTCAAAATGCACTATAAAACTATGAAAAAATTGACTTTTTATATCAGTATTCTCTCTGATAATTTACATTATAATAATATTAAAACTTATTATATCAACATAAATGTATTTGGTACAAGTTTAGGTTAAAAAACGTTACATACCGTTTATAAAATTAGATTGGAACAATACATTTGTTGCAAAACTAATGTTTAGCCTGCGAAGTCCTCTTACATTTATTGCCATGGTTTTCTAACCCAATTACTCTTATATATTATACGAATTATCTTCTTTTACAATTATAAAAACGTGGAACGAAGCTCAATCCCTCTCTTCTAAACGCAAAAGACCAACGTTCTCTGATAACGGAAGGTATATCGGAATCTACCACGTGGTTTACTATTTTATGTACTGCGGTGATGAATAGAGTAATTAAAGTATAATTCACGCACTTTTACCATAATTACTTAAGTTTATAATTTAGTTTAAGAGAATTGTTAGTTTGCCTAATTTGTTTCATAAGTTAAAATTAAATCTGTTAGGTAATAAAATATTTCTAGATAAAAGGGAACTTGTATATTTTAAGACACAATTTATCTTGAAACATACATATGTATTTCTATGGGAAATAAAATTATTCCTTACTTATAAAATATGTTAATTTTTATTTCATTAACCAAATATATTATTTACTTAATCGTTTAGATTCAAATCGTCGGTTTGACTTTCTCTTTTACCTAAATTGTTGATCAAAACAATTTCCATAAAAATTCGTTTATTTTTTTTTTTTAACCATGTTACAATTTTAATATTTATGAGAGGAAAAAGGAATATTAATGCGATGATTAAAATGTACAAATACAAAAATTGATCAAAATGCATGTTCTTATGTATAATATATTAGTTAAACTTACGAACCATTTAACCTATCTAGCATATTAGAATAGTGTGAACATTTATAAGTGTAATGTAGAAAATAAATGTTTATTTATTGTTTATTAGTATTTTTTTAGTCCTATTCTATATTTTACATCGCACATTTTACATTACGCTTATTACCTATACTACACAATACTTTTGTACTTGGAGATCAACTTTGAACTATTTACATTTTTCAAATCTTATATTAATTACAGTTCTCAATATTTCTAAAGGTATATCTATATTTTCAATATTTTAATTATTGTGAATAGATTTAAATAATTTAAGTCTTAATTAATAGAAAAACAGAAAATATCACAAAAACTTAATATATTAATAATACAAACATAAAACAGATGATACAGCATGCAAGTCAAGTAGAAGTACTCCCATCAATTTTAGTTTGTGAAGAAAAAGATATTAATTCATGTGATTGCAATTATTTTAAAGTACTTTCAGATCTATGTAATTGTTTTTCACTTCTTCTTTTCAACTGATATTTATTTGAAAGAACAACATTGCGTAATGTTGAATGAAGAAATCTTTTATTAATAGATTCCTTTGGTTTTATCCATCCACTAGGACCCATTATTTCAGCTCTTTTTGCTCCAAGCTTTGCTTCCTCCAACAATGCTTCAACTGCAAGCCTGAAAATAAAATTACATTTTTTACATTTGTTCAATTCCTGGAGTACAGTGTCAAAAGCTCCTTGGTTTAATAAATCCACAAAATTTAACATAGTCGATGCTATGTTATCTTGGTTTTTTATTACTATGCGATTATAAAGATGTCAAATTATTTACGTGATATATGTAAATAATAAAACCAAACATTTGTAAAGAAATACAATTAACTCACCTGTTTAAAGTTTCATCGTCCATTTTAGTAATACTTTTGCAATCTGTAGGATTGTTGTCTTTAAAATATTACAATTTCTTCATTAATTTATCTATTTCGTAGTTGAACGAAGTTTTTTGTAAAAAAATACGAATATAGTTGATTCATAAAATCAGTACAACAATTTTCACTATTCTTCAGACTGTGTCTAAAATAAAGAAACCATTACTATGTAAATTACGCATATCAGAATTATAATTATGTTATATTTTACATACGTTCATTATAATACAATGAACAACTATTTGTTAAGTTGAGGTTATCTTGATATTACAAGTCCAAACTAAGTTACCACTACAAACATCCGCACTTGTCATTTTCGCGCGTGATCTTCTTGAAATTTAATTTATAATTTTTCAGGAACTACAAGTAGCTTAATTTCGAAAATATTAAGTTAATATTACATAAAAACTTTGAAGTGATATTTACGTTAATTGTAAATTATACACCGACCCTTTATTATAAATTTATTCTTTAATTGCAACTTGATTTTAATTTCCAATTTTTCAATTACAAACATTTGAATTAGGATGTTGTTAACAATTGTGTTGATCTTTCAATTTTGTTAAATATTAAACAGAAGAAAATTAATTAGTATTCAAATTTGAACACACATTCAAGTATTCAATTTTAAATATTATTTTAAGATAATGGAAGATCAAGAACTAATTGCATTAAAAGATTTAAGAGATAAGCTCCTTGTAAAAGCAAGCAATTTACTTGAAAAATTAAACAAGCAGGAAGGAAGTGATCAACAATCTGTTAAACTGAAATTGTATGATTTTCTTAATATGACATGATTATCTTTAGACAGTATATTACTTTAATATTTATTACTCTTGCTACAGACCTGATACAATAACAAATAATAATAACAAAAAAGAAATGTTGCCAGAATACGATATACTATATAAAGTTTCTCAACAAATCACTGGCATAACATTTGAAAATACTGAAAGAGAATGGTTACACAATAACATTTATCAATATACAACTACTTTGGTAACAAAAGTTTTACAAATCTACGTAGTATTACAAGTGAAGTTGGAGGTATATAAAACAAGATAATAATATACCTATAAAAAAGTAATTTATTTCATATACTATATTTTATTTTAGGGAGAAATAGAGTTTGAAATTGACGATATAACATGTCATTTTATACATATTGACAAATGTTATATGTTGGAGATTGGTACATGGGTACAAAAGATCACTAAAATGAAAAATTTTTCACTTCTTACTTCTGGTAGTTTATAAACTTTATAACATTTTTATGTAATAAAAGTGAAGTATACTAGTAAAGATTTGTTTTTTAGCAATCTCACAATATAATGAGCAAAATGTGTTGAGACAAAGGCTGCTAAATAAATTAAAAATTGAAAAATATGCAAGCTATGAACAATGTACCGATAAAAATGGTGGAATTGTTATACATATTCATTCACCTAACAATTTGCAGAAAATATATTTGATATTTCACTGGTCATTAATGTTTTTAGAACGTACTTGGCACATTGAACACCATTTTCTCATAAACCCTACCGAAGCAGGTAATAATTGTAAGCATAACACTTTCTTCATTTCAGCACATAATACTTTGATATTATTTTAGAAACCACATTTGCAAAAAACAATCGAAATTTATTAGAACAGTTTTGCGAAGCAAGTCTTTCAAAACAGAATCTTATTGTTTTATGGAGTCAACTCTGTTCTGCTATTAATTCATACGAAGGTAATACTTCATCTGAAATAGACTACAGTGAGGAGTAACGAGTAATCCTAATTTTAAGAGCAGAACAATATGAAGTTTTCGTAATAAACTGTTAACTGATTGTACGGAAATAATTGATTACATAAAAACATGTTTACAACGAAATAATAATAAACATTTATTTTAGATATCCTTATTATGTTGTTTTTAGTCATTGTATACAGGTTATGTTTAAAAGCATGAAATTAATAAAAGCAGTTTTTGATTTAATATGATTTGATTTAAATATATATATATTGAGATGTATTTTTGAACTAACGTTTATTTGAACAGTATTTTTTATGGACACCTTATGGGTGAAAATAAGAAAGTGCAGAGTACAACTCCCCAGTGGCGCAATCGGTTAGCGCACGGTACTTATAAGACAGTAATTCTGTGAGCAAATTATATTAAAAATATACTGCAATTAAAATGTAATATATTTTATTCCTTTTCATTTTATTACATGTATTATATATTAGGCTTTACCAATTTCTTAATAATATAATATCAAACCAATATGATGTATTATTTTGTGTAACAATTTTATTTAAATGTGTATATTGTTTACAAACTAAATATGTAATATAAATAAAATAATTGAAATATGTTAGCCTGCAATTTCTGCCTTGCCTTCTGTTTCTGCTTCAGATGTTTTATTTGCTTCAGCTGCTTCAGCTTCTTCATCACGTTTGCGTTTTCTCCATGCTGTCATATATGATGTTGGATGAATTGGAAAGAAACCTGCAATTCCTAATATTGCAGCTATTGGTCTAGATACTTCCACATTTTGTCCTAGCCAATATTCTATACGTTCAAAATTCAATGAAACTAATTTTTCATTATATTTGTTTGCCATAGGATCATAGCTACCCAATTGTTCTATCGGTGGATTATGCTGCCCTTGTTTTGTCTAAAACAAAATTAATTACTATCAAATTTGTAAATTTTATGTTAATAAATTTACAAGCAATTTTTATTGTAATAATAGTTTCATTCATGAGAACATGAGTATCTCAATCTGTACAATTTATTGTGCTTTAAATATTTTATTCTACAAAAACTGAATGGAAATATAAATAAATTAATGATATACACGTAGTTTTGTGATGAAATATTTTTTTATTTGACAAATCTAAGAAGAAATATGATCAGAGCAGATTATTTAAAAATTATTTGCCGAAACTTACGTTCATAACAACAATATGAAAGAAAGGTCTATTGGCGCATCCATAACGAACAAATCGTATACTTTTCTTCCATACACTATTAATACCAGTTCCGGATGCTGGGTGCAATGGTAATCGGGGCATCTCTTTAAATGTTTAAATTGATTCGAATAATTATTTTTGGTTTATACAAATGCAGGTTATGTTAGAGCCACATGAGCTTACGGTTCTGTCACGTAAAAAACTGGTTCTCATTTGATTATTGGAGGTTAAGTTATATTAAGCACGATTAAATGAATAACCCTTTTAGTTAATGTTATAAACTCTGTATTAAAATCTACGTAAAATTGTATCTAGTTTATAATTCCAGTATAGGTATAAAAAAATGAACAGGTATCATAATATATTCATATTTATTTATAGAACTTTTCGATACAAATTGTGGCATATCCTATATGTTTCAAATATAACATGTCAGTACTAAGTATCTCTAGAAGGTAGCTAGACAGACTTTTATTATTATTTTCTTTTAATTCAAATAACAATAAAGAAGCATAAAATCAACAATTCAACATAGAGTGGAAAATTTGATAGTAAATTACTGTATCAAATTTTGTGGTGCCATCTATCAATACATTAAAGGAATTAACTAATATTCTAAACATCTAATTACTATTTTATATTTTAATAAATGCACACTAATATTGGAATATTTATAATACCATTTCAGGACGTATTTAATAATTTTTCTCTGCTAAAGAAGTAAATATTCATGAATTCGCTTTACTTATCGCACGTTGCATATCGTAATTATATATATTTACAATTGAAATATATTAATGCAAACCAGTTTATCTGCAATATTTTTGTATAAAAAAATTAAAGAGAACATAATTATGCGATCAATCGACGAGAAGTTTATAGGTCAGCGCATGTGCAACATGTGAATCTGTACAAGCGCTTCCAGTTCCAGTGTTTGGTGGACGAGGCTCGAGTTTAGACTTCAGTTCGTACCGCCGAATGGTTTCGTTGTCAGTTTGACACGCACAGGCGTGCTGTGTATATCGAATGTATGAAGTGTCGTAGGTTTCCTCGTGGTCGATACTCTCTTGTACGATACCATCTATTTAATCTTTAATATCTGTAGTAATTAATAAGTAATCCTAGTACAGTTTATCATTCTACGTGTAAAGAAATATACAGCCATTGATGTCGACGTATACTACAACGCGTCCGTGGAAAATAAGTGAAAATCGTGAGAGTAATAAAGATCATAAAATCGTTTCTTATCGTAATCATCGGTCAACGGTGTCGTTCCTCGATGTTCGCGGGATGTTCTTCCACCTGGTTATTTAGTCCCCTGGTTACACCTCGAAAGGGAGTAACCTCGATTCAGACTGGAAGAGCGAGGCAGTCTTTAATTTTTGTTGTGAACGGCCAGTGAAGAAATAGACATTGCAAATAATCATGGGCGACACGCCGAGAGTGGAATTCGCTCTTGGAAGTGAAGTGTCACTTGAACACTTTTTCAAAAGCAGCTTCGCGCGTTCCTTCGTGACCAACTGTCGTGATTCGAAATCGCTGGATTACGAGCTCCTAGATAACACCATTTCTGAGGAGGCAGAAACGAATGGCAACAATAACAACAATTTCTTTTCCCTCGTGAATTTCGAAGATAAAGTAACGAGCACTGAAAACAGTAATATTTGCAACAACAAGGACAACGCAAACCTCTGGAAAACCAACGAAGTAAATAAACTTTTCTACTACCGGAATCGTTGATAATTTTTTTTTCTTCTTTTTTTTTTATTAAAAGTAGACAAGTATATTCTTGTTTGATACAGACGAATGTTGCTAAGCATAGTTTGTTTGTTATGTCTCTGGTCTAGTTATGGCGGCGTTATTTTTATTCGTGATGTAAATTATCCCCTGTATTGATTATTAGTTATAAGCTCGTTATCCGTATAATGGTAGAAGTAATTCAATTAAAATATTTACAAGTTAATTTATGTAAAATACACATTCGTGTACGGTCTTATTTTTCATTAATGAATTTTCTATGCGTGCCTGTGTGTAATATCGTGTTTCCTGTTTTATAGGCGGTTCCATCCACCGCGGATATTAATGAACTGGAGAAATTGCGGAAGGTATGTTCCTTTTATCGATTACTGTTTTAATCATTTCTTCTGTAACTATCGTCTAATAATATTTCGTTAAACTTGTCAAAATATCGATTTACTCTTCTTTATCGTATTTAATTAAAAAGGAAAAATAAAAGAAAAAGAAACTATACACAAATCCCTACTATTTCATATATCACCGGTCTACTACGAAATACATACACGCCAATAAATATCACGTTTCGCGCGCCGGGCCTTCTTTCAATTCACATTTCCCATAAAGATAGCAATCCAATTGCATTGCCCGTAGTTTTGTAGTAACCCCGTGTGTGCAAGCGTTTACGTAAATGGCCGCAGTTTTTCGCACAAAATACTCGTTTATTTCCCACATGTGTATATTTGCAGAAATTGCAAAAGAAAATCGTAAATACGTAACAGTTAATGTAATTCTCTTTGCAAAACGGACCGAAGTCTCGGTTGTTGGCGCATGCGCACTAAATTACGTTCATATTAGCGTCGCAATTTGGCAGCACTGTGACCGACTGTGTTTTTCTAACCTGCCGAGCGACTTTTTGTCCGGCACGACGTCGTTCCGTTTCGATTGTTTCCGCGAAGCGATTCACAAAAGCGTGAATCGCGTCTGTCGGGGCTCGAAAATAGAGGCTGCCCACTGGAAACGATACCGCGGCAATACTGAAAATAACCGGCTTGCTGGTTGCCTGAATGTTTCACGACCGAGTGGCAGTCAGGTCAGTGCAGTTATTTTGACACTTCTGTTTTGTACCGCTGTCCGAATCTTCCGGGAATTGCTGCTTCTGAATTCTTGGTTATTATCGTCCTAAGCTTACATAATCATAGAATAATTTGGATATCGCTACTTGGGATACTTCAGAGTATCACTTTCGATGTTTCGATGCCTTTAGCAATGCTATTTTTCTACTTGTCGTTTCATATAGGTTAAAAAATTCATAAAAGAAATTCAGTTTCTCGTAAGTAGTAGAAAACTGGTGTATTTGTATTTTATAATGATCAATTATTTCAGAATAGTTCAATCGTGTATACGTACCTAGATAGACTACTTTATTTCATTGTCCAGCGTCATAACCTTCAATTACAGGAAATTGCTGATCGTATTAATTATTCGTGCAGTTTAACACAATATAAAACTGTTATACACGGTTTCCCAGGTAATGAAAGTTTTAAAAATATCGCGAACTTCCGGTGACTCATGCGCCCTGTAGAACACGTTTGTCGAAATACAGCTCGTTAATTTCGTATTACAATCATTTTACCTTTGAATATTTTGTAAAACGATCTGGAATGAACTTCTCTTCCCCCGTTAAAATTTCATTTTCGAATACGTTACTTTCAGTATCGACGTAACGGATTTTGCTTTATGCTATTATTATTTTTCATTCGACTCGGTATAGAATCTCTCTGGTCGGTGGAAGTTAAGAAGCCCTAACTTCGTTTCCAATTTCTCTTATTTTCTCGGTACATGGAAAACGAAAATTGTGCTCGTCGTCTCGCGAATATTCAAATTCCAGCCGACTTCCGTTCTACGTTTAGCAATAAGAAAGAAAAAAAGAAGCCTGATCGTACCGTGCAGCGGAGAATGTAACTTGGAAAACAGCGAGTGAAGGCACAAGAGATTTCAAGGTTATGTTTGTTCTATCAGAACACGTTGTATTTTTCCATCTTCATTACTATACTAATTATACGCAATAAGTGTAATATGTTAGGTAGGCTAAATGATCTTTCATAATCAACGAAAATAATCGCACAAAAATGTCATTGTTTATCGTATAAAAGGTGTATGTAATAACGGTCATCTGTACAGGGTGGTTTATAACTACATTTATACAGAGTACTATTAACCACGAAAAGACTTATACTTCAGCTTATAGGTGCAATTATACCTGTTCCATTATTCCCCAGTCAGAAAGAACTATCTTATCAATGTTAAATTTGCGTGAAGTGAACATAGTCCATCCGCCTTAGTCGGTAATTTCAAGTTGACCAGTTCGTGTGGAAGTTTCGTGAAACGAAATTCGCTGCTTTTGTTCAGGTGAACACCACATAGGTGGGGATCGAGGCAAGTGTTTACAACGGGTAGGTTTTATTGAGCGGAAGTTCGCTCGAGCCCCTTCCGTAATTATCAGTCGAGATATACCACTCTACTGCAGCCAGCTTATACGTTTACCCACGTAAATTCTCCATCACACAAACGCAACACTCGCGCGCTTGCCAAGGGAGAAAGAGAGAGATAGATTGCGTTTTCACAATCGAAGCACACGATGACTCCGTGTGTTGTTTCTTTTTGTGACGTCACACCATCCTGCTCTTTTTCGATTCCGTGACCACCAGGATGTAGGTGCACACACGTGTAGAGACAGTGTGGTACACGGTCGGCCAAAATTACCTGTTCATTTCCTTTCCTGTGAAATCCCCCTTTTTTCAAACAGCTGCACAAAGGCTGGTTTCCAACAGAAATATCCTCCTTGGGCTTTTAGAATGAACGATGTCAGGAAATTGTTCAATGTAAGTGGGAAAAATGTTTGCCTTCGGGGATAAGGAAATTGAGGTGTGACGAGGCAAGGAACGGATTCATTTTTCGAGAGAATTTCTCGCGGTAGGTTTCAGCAAGTCCGAAGGATTTGAACTGTGAAAGTTGCAGGGATCCTCGTTATCCGACGTAGGAGCACACTCGTAGAAAGTTCACATTTCCCAAGCGCGATATATTCTCGTCTCGGGTTCAAAGTGCAACGCACTTAATTTTTCTTTCCGGTCCAGATACACTTCGTTGGCGTCTTTGAAAGCTATAAAAAAAAAAAGTGTCCTTTGAAAATTTATATCTTTGGTTCCAAGCGATATTTCCAAAATTCTGTCGTGCAAATATGCTAAGATACAACAGCTCCTTCCGTCTCCCTTTAAAAGAAACGAAAAGAAAAACACCAAAACAAACCATCGACGTTCCAAATCCCTTAGAAACAACCGCAATACCATTTTCTCGTACAGTATCCACCGACCGGAAGAGTCTGATTGATGGTTTGTTCATTAACGAGCGGTGCGGATAGAAGCGGTAGCTGGAAAGGCTACCTAGTTGTCCACGGCTCTGGAATAATGATCATCCTGCAAAAGGACGGAGTCGCGACAAATTATCGTGTACGCGACAACTATACAGGAGATGGCGCGCGCGTGTGTGTGCACGGTTGGTTCATTAGAAAATGCGTGCGTTATACACCGTCCATTATAGACGATTCCCTCCTATGTTCTTTTCTTTCTCATCATTGGTCTATATGCATGTACGTACATATACAGGGTGTTCCAATTATTTTCCGACTAAACATCGTCGGTACATACAACGAGTGTAACATGTAAATAAACGTTTGATCAGTTCCCTACTTCGTGTCGTATTGCGATGTTTCTCGTTAAAACTTCTCAACGAAGCTTCAAACCACCTATGTTCATATAACATTTTCTTCTTATCTACGCACGTAGCATAGACTGACGAAGTTTGGTCGGAAACAATTTGGACACCCTGTATATAGAACTTCTGCTACGAAGCAGAGAGACAGACAGGCAAGGCACGCTTTCGC
>NW_017100207.1:295830-308501 GCF_001263275.1 Habropoda laboriosa | reverse complement strand
CCGTAATCCAGCTTGAAGGAATCGCCTCTAGAGCTTCCTTTAGTTGGAAATGCCGGTTTTCTTCTGTATATACATCGGGGATCTAGGTGAAACTGATCTAAAATAACACACGGTAACGAACGATTTGTTGTATACCGGTGGAGAAGGGAGTATCTTCTCGTCGAGCGGTCGATAAATTGCGGAGGCATCGAAACACTGTTGTTTGATCCTTTCTAAGGGGAAGGTGTGTAGAAGTGGGGGATATCGGGTCGAGTTCGAGTAGCGTTTGCAAAGAGGCGATTCCTCGTGCAAAACGTCCGGTACAGTATCGTGTAGAAGTTTTCTGTATTCGAGCCGAAGATATTTGGAGGTTAGGATGGTAATTAAGGTCGTGTTTACTTGGGAAATGGGATGTTTTGGGCAATTTTTGTCGAGAATTTGAACATGTTTTTTCTTTTTTTTTTTTGCAAAGATGGTTGAAATTACTAATTTTTTTTTCTAAAATATAATTTTGTCACGCTAGATTTTTTTCTTTAAATCTGATTAAATTTCTAAGGATTTATCGAATTGTACATTATTGAAATTGGCATAAGAGGGAGGATTAGTTTGTAATTATTGAGGAAATTGTTGTAACAGTTGTCCATAGTTATTCTGTTGCAAATACAAGGGGGTTTGCTGTTTCGTTCGCTTTCAACATGCGTCTGAAATCACTCTCCGGTCTGGGTGGATCGCGTTGAATAGAATTGTTCGGCTGACAATTGAAGGAGAAGTCAGCAAATTGCCCTCTAATCACTTGGCTGCAATGCAGTCTCTGTGGTCGATAAGAACGGACGTGTATACCGGAGCTCTGGAAACGCGTCTACTACCACGGCAACGCGGAAGTCGCCTTTCAGAATTCCACTTTCAGAATTTCGAAACGTTGCCTTGCGCTCTTGCTCGTTTTTTTTCTTTTCTCTCTCTCTTCCAATCGTATTTTTATTCCGTTCGTTTCGTCGATGTATTGCTGCGTGCAAGTAAACGTAGAGTGGAGGAGAAAATATTCAAACACATTGTCACGGTTCAAATAAAGTATGGAAAAGTGAGAAAGTTAAATTATATTGAAAATTAATAAAAATTATGTAAATATTTAAATAACACTGTTTGGTGAAAAGTTAGAAAATATATTCGAACACATTGTAAGAGTGTCTTTAACACGTTCACTGCTCAAACAGTATGAGTATAAAGTTAAGATAATCGTCGAAAAATGGAAAAATGAGAAAATTAAATTATATCAAAAATTAAGGAAAATTATTGAAATATTTAAATAACGCTATTTAGTAAAAAGGCAATTTGAAGTGAATTTCTAGTCACTATAATTTCAGTATATATATTTTATTATAATACACATTTCATTGTTACATCGTTGTACAATTTAATTATCACCAGCGAACTTAAAATTACCAACCTCTTTCGTCAGTTTGCAAAATTCGAACCTAACCTAACTTCTCGAACAAAGAAAAATAGGAACGCAGTTTTGCACAAAGCTCCCTTATGGAATTGAGATATCAGGAAAAATAGAGGCGAGAGACCTAACGGTGGATAAAAATGATCGCGTGGTTAGACGGACAAATAGAGTAGGAAGCAAGAAGATTAGATATTAAAACACGTGTCGTGAGGAGCGAGGTTAACTCCCGAGGTCGTTTTCTCACGCTCTTCGTCGAAACTTGGCTCTCGATCTCGCCAACTAGACCTCTCTCTCTCTCTCTCTCTCTTTCTCCACCTTTCTTTCTTCTCTACCGGGGTCTCGCCGTTTCCATCTGTCGATTGGAAAAAAGGAAAAAAGCGGCTGGAATTTCGCGCCGCCCGTGATTCTAATTCTTCGCCCGTCTATATACCTTTCGCCATCGCGCCATTATGATACCGGCTTGAAACACGGCCCACGCGTACCTTTCACGCTGTTTATACAGTGTGGCTCGTTCTGAAACAAATGGATAATTGCGAGCGCGTACGTAATAAAGCATTTTTCCTTCTCTTTTCAATCGCTTTTAGGCGTAAGTATGTTTTTTCAGCGATGATATTTTGGAAGAAGTAGTTGATGAAGATTGGTGTTAATGTTGCAATTGACGATGAAAAGTGAAAAGTAGTTCATTTTTTACTGTTTTTGCGAAATGATAATATTAGGAATTTTAGTGAAACTGTTTTGAAAATTGATTCAAATGTTTGTAGACCGAATGTTTAATTGTAATGGAATACTGAAAGTATGGATCACCGTTACAGAGGATACTTAATCGCAAATAAATACTTTCTCATCGTGGATCACCGTTACTTTCTCAATTCTTCGATCGCCATTATTGCTTTTCTTAATTTTCTAATCGGTACTATTTTCTTTTATCAGGGTCGCCACTATTTTTTTTTTTATCATGGACCACCATTGCTTTGTTAATTTTTTAATAGCTAGTACTTTTTTTTATCATGGACCGTCGTTACCTTATCAATTTCTGTATCAGTGCTTTTTTTTTATCGCGAGCCACCATTATTTTCTCAATATTTCCATCGTCAGTGCCTTTTTTCATCACAGACCACCGTTGCATTCTTAATTTTTTAATCGGTGCTTTTTTTTTTCATCATAGGCCACCGTTACCATCTCAATTTTTTAATCGTCAGTGCTTCTTTTATCCCGTGTCGCCATTGTTTCCTTCAATTTTTAATCGCAATTACATTTTTTCATCACGAACCATCGTCACCTCCTCAACTTTTCAATCGCCACTATTTTTCTCATCGTAGACCACCACCATTTTCATAATTTCTCTTTTCATCACGAACCACCGTTTAAATCTTCCGCCTTCATGTTTCAAGAAAAACACACCCGACTAAAAAAACAGACAATTCCTCTTCGAATCCCAGCGCTCTATAACTGGAGACCGTCGAAACGTTCGATTAATCTGTCCGTATCTCCGTAACAGCTGTCGCGACTCGATCAACTGGCGGTCCGAAAATTAATCGGGAAAGATTGCGCAAGCTGTTCGTACACACTTAGAAGAGGACCACTTCCGTCGTTCTTCTGAATGGTTTAACGCGTGGGGTCATCTCGAGGCGACCCACGTTCCTCCTGCGGAATGTCATGCGAAATCAGCGTGACACGAAATTGCCCGTTAAACCAAGAAGAAACACCAGACGAAGGAAAAAAGGGACGTAGAAGTTGTTACCGGCAAAGTGTACACTCTGCCTAAGCAGTATGTACAAATACTCACCATCTTTATACTTCGTCTAAATGGTGTATTTTACGTGTGAAAAATGCAGAAGAAAATTAGAAACGGTGAAGGAACGTTTCGTTTACAGAGGAGATCATCGTGTTGGTGGAATTTTCGATGGAATTTTCGCGAAATCGGTGGAAAACCGGTTGATCGACGTTGTAGAGAATGTTGGAATGAAATTGGAGGAGAGGAAATTGAGGAAAGAAAAATGTAGTAAAAGAGGAGAGGAGTCGCGCGAGACTTTCGAAGAAGAGGAACGTGGAATGTTAGGGATGTAGAAGAGACGCTTCAAGGCCGAGAGCTAGGGACAGAATTAGATTCCACAACCTCTTTTCTATCCTTTTTCCCGACTTTGTTGATTCGTTTGTGGCGAAATCATCTACCGAGATAAGATTATCGTTATTTTCCGCTGGCGGCTTCTCAGCTTCGGGGAATATAGGAAATTATTAGCGCGGAGAAGAATTTTCCTAGTTCGCTGGCATTCTGCTTGGAAAATTATATTCTGCACCATATTCCCAGTTGCAGGAGTAAGAATTATTTTTGTTCATTAAATTTGTTGAAGCAAACGGTTTATGGGTGCTGCATGAAAAATCGACATCCTGGAGTGTCGGTGAGTTTTATGACGCGGCCGAAAAATATGCTTTGCCGATGCCTGCGAAGGATGCCACGCTCCGTAAGCAGCCCCAATTGTGCGCCCGTCGTGTCTACGTCTTGTCCGAACATCTTTTTAAATATAATTATTTACCTAGCTTACTACACACGGGTTTGTTTAATACAACCCCTCAACAGTAATATCAACCACTTCAATATTATCTTACTGTCGTGAGTTTGCAGTTTTACTCGTCGCGGTATGAAATAGTGCCGGTAACACAATATACGATTGTTAATAAATATATTTTACGTTCAAAGAGCTTCCGTTTGTTCACCATCGTTGTACAAATACTAATATAGATACACGTGCAAATATTCCGTATAAGTGTTAATATTTTACATGCACAATCGAAAGATACGAATTTGAAAAGAAATCTAATCAAATTTACCAAACGACAATTATTGTAGATTAAATTGAAAATTGTTAGCTTGTCCGGATATAAATTGCGGTTTCTGTACATGAGATTTAATCGAAATAATTCCCATTAGATTCTATACACTTTTTCCAACGTTTTGCAAGAGTTCCTATTCCGTTGCGGTAAAAATCTGGAGTTCTAGAATCAATAAACTCCGCGAAGGTGTTTACAGTATCCTCTTTATCGCGGAAGATTTTTTCTCGCAAAAAGTTATCGAAATGTTTAAAGAAATGGTAATCTATAGGAGGGTGTTTTAATGTTTCATAAGCCAATTCGTGTATCTCCCGAATCGTGAATTGTGATACGTGCGGGTGGGCGTTATCGCGCAGGAGTATTGGCCCCTTGCGATTTACCAAATTTGGTTGTTCAACAAAGAACTTTTTATGCATTATCATCGAATACACGATTGATATTGCGGCCAGTTTCCGCGGCTCTACTGGTCCATTGTTACGTTTTTAAGTTGTACTCAGAACAAATGACGGTAGAAAAGAAAAGTGTATCGGGTATGAAATAGTGCCGGTAACACAATATACGATTGTTAATAAATATATTTTACGTTCAAAGAGCTTCCGTTTGTTCACCATCGTTGTACAAATACTAATATAGATACACGTGCAAATATTCCGTATAAGTGTTAATATTTTACATGCACAATCGAAAGATACGAATTTGAAAAGAAATCTAATCAAATTTACCAAACGACAATTATTGTAGATTAAATTGAAAATTGTTAGCTTGTCCGGATATAAATTGCGGTTTCTGTACATGAGATTTAATCGAAATAATTCCCATTAGATTCTATACACTTTTTCCAACGTTTTGCAAGAGTTCCTATTCCGTTGCGGTAAAAATCTGGAGTTCTAGAATCAATAAACTCCGCGAAGGTGTTTACAGTATCCTCTTTATCGCGGAAGATTTTTTCTCGCAAAAAGTTATCGAAATGTTTAAAGAAATGGTAATCTATAGGAGGGTGTTTTAATGTTTCATAAGCCAATTCGTGTATCTCCCGAATCGTGAATTGTGATACGTGCGGGTGGGCGTTATCGCGCAGGAGTATTGGCCCCTTGCGATTTACCAAATTTGGTTGTTCAACAAAGAACTTTTTATGCATTATCATCGAATACACGATTGATATTGCGGCCAGTTTCCGCGGCTCTACTGGTCCATTGTTACGTTTTTAAGTTGTACTCAGAACAAATGACGGTAGAAAAGAAAAGTGTATCGTTAATAAACATAAATTTAAAATATATAGTATAGAAAAGCCCTAAATATGACATAACAGAAAACCGGCATTTTATTTCCGGGCAACCTAATGCAATCGAAAGAGATCTCTCACAACGGAACACGATCGAAAGATACGAATTTCAAAAGGAATCTGATAAAGTTTAATCAGACGACAATTATTGTAGATTAAGTTGAAAATTATAATATCTCTCACAGCTCGACGCAATCGAAAGCTACAAATTTCCAAAGAAATGAATAATTCAAAGAAAAAACAGTATCTTCGCTAATGCCCCAAATATTTCCTCCGGTCCCGAAAATTGATGTTCTGAAAGCAGAAGAAGAATCGTCACGATTTCTATTGCTTATCAGAAAATTTAGTTGCACTTAATCGAAGAAAACAATTCTCTTACACTGGAGCTATTTTCCCATTAAGCTAATAACAGATGGAAAATACGAAGATTCCTCCGATTGTATTGTTCTGTGATAATTGAAAATTGTTCGCATAAAAGGGAGGAGGAGGAGGAGGAGGGAGAGGAATTGGCGAAGTGACGGAGGAAATTGTAGAACGTGCGAACGGGTGTTGGATGATACAGCAATAACTGTAAAGTTCTGGAAGTTGTCCGATGTTTTCTGATCTCACGAGGATGAGATCGCTTAGCTCATACTCGAAGTGATGCAGACATACGAGTAGAACTGTATGTAATATCATACTCCAAGAACGTCCACGGTCCAATGATCTTAATATTGAATATCAGATCGACGACGACGACGACGACGAACGTGCAAGAATATCGCGTGGAATCGAGCACAAGAAAAGGATCCTGCCGCCGTCCCGATCGAAAGGAACACGTTCGATAGTCACTTCTCCTTAAGAATCCTAACTAAATTACGTAAATCAGTACAGTACCGGCTAAAAGTTCTCAGTCTGTGTCTTACGTTCGTTTACAATGATCGATGGAAGTTTGATGGAACACTGTGGACTGTGATTTCTTCTAAATTTGTTTCTAGACAAATTGAAGTGAGAATGAAAAATGGTATTTAAATCGTGCCGATGAATCGGACGTATATTATAATTATCGAATTTTAATTTTTGCGACATTAAAAAGATTCACTTTTGAAGTTTAAAGAGTGAAGCAAAGTTCTTAGTCTGTAATGGAAACACCGTGGACTATGATTTATGCTAAAATTTCTCTTAGATAAATTAACCCTTGGCGGTCGAAATGGTCCAGTTAGTGCGCGCTCATTTGGTCACTCTCGGGCAGTACCGTGTAGTTTCCCTTTATTTCAATACTTCAGTGTAATATTAGTTATGAAATACTAAGTTTCGGTATGATTTATTATCGGCATGTGAAGGGAAACATTCTTACGTCGAGTCTGACTCGAAATGGTATTTAAATCGTATCGATGAATCTGAGGGAAGTATAGTGAGAAGCGTAAATCTGTTGAAATTGAGGTATATCTTACTTTCGAAGTTTAAAGAGTGAAGCAAAGTTCTCGGTCCGTATCTTACATTCGTTTACAATGATCGATAGGAGTTTGAACACCGTGGACTATGATTTATTCTAAAATCTTTTTTGGATAAATTTGGATAAATTGGAGTAAGAATGAAAAATGGTATTTAAATGGTCTGGATGAATCTGAAGGAACCTCTAGTGAGAAGCGTAATCTATTGAAATTCACGGATATTGTAATTATCGAATTTTAATTTTTGCGATGTTAAAACGATTCACTTTTGACGTTTAAAGAGTGCGCTAAGATAAGCTTGGTTGAATTTCTCTCCGACGAGCTGATGTATTTAGCTTGTCCGGATATAAATTGCGGTTTCTGTACATGAGATTTAATCGAAATAATTCCCATTAGATTCTATACACTTTTTCCAACGTTTTGCAAGAGTTCCTATTCCGTTGCGGTAAAAATCTGGAGTTCTAGAATCAATAAACTCCGCGAAGGTGTTTACAGTATCCTCTTTATCGCGGAAGATTTTTTCTCGCAAAAAGTTATCGAAATGTTTAAAGAAATGGTAATCTATAGGAGGGTGTTTTAATGTTTCATAAGCCAATTCGTGTATCTCCCGAATCGTGAATTGTGATACGTGCGGGTGGGCGTTATCGCGCAGGAGTATTGGCCCCTTGCGATTTACCAAATTTGGTTGTTCAACAAAGAACTTTTTATGCATTATCATCGAATACACGATTGATATTGCGGCCAGTTTCCGCGGCTCTACTGGTCCATTGTTACGTTTTTAAGTTGTACTCAGAACAAATGACGGTAGAAAAGAAAAGTGTATCGTTAATAAACATAAATTTAAAATATATAGTATAGAAAAGCCCTAAATATGACATAACAGAAAACCGGCATTTTATTTCCGGGCAACCTAATGCAATCGAAAGAGATCTCTCACAACGGAACACGATCGAAAGATACGAATTTCAAAAGGAATCTGATAAAGTTTAATCAGACGACAATTATTGTAGATTAAGTTGAAAATTATAATATCTCTCACAGCTCGACGCAATCGAAAGCTACAAATTTCCAAAGAAATGAATAATTCAAAGAAAAAACAGTATCTTCGCTAATGCCCCAAATATTTCCTCCGGTCCCGAAAATTGATGTTCTGAAAGCAGAAGAAGAATCGTCACGATTTCTATTGCTTATCAGAAAATTTAGTTGCACTTAATCGAAGAAAACAATTCTCTTACACTGGAGCTATTTTCCCATTAAGCTAATAACAGATGGAAAATACGAAGATTCCTCCGATTGTATTGTTCTGTGATAATTGAAAATTGTTCGCATAAAAGGGAGGAGGAGGAGGAGGAGGGAGAGGAATTGGCGAAGTGACGGAGGAAATTGTAGAACGTGCGAACGGGTGTTGGATGATACAGCAATAACTGTAAAGTTCTGGAAGTTGTCCGATGTTTTCTGATCTCACGAGGATGAGATCGCTTAGCTCATACTCGAAGTGATGCAGACATACGAGTAGAACTGTATGTAATATCATACTCCAAGAACGTCCACGGTCCAATGATCTTAATATTGAATATCAGATCGACGACGACGACGACGACGAACGTGCAAGAATATCGCGTGGAATCGAGCACAAGAAAAGGATCCTGCCGCCGTCCCGATCGAAAGGAACACGTTCGATAGTCACTTCTCCTTAAGAATCCTAACTAAATTACGTAAATCAGTACAGTACCGGCTAAAAGTTCTCAGTCTGTGTCTTACGTTCGTTTACAATGATCGATGGAAGTTTGATGGAACACTGTGGACTGTGATTTCTTCTAAATTTGTTTCTAGACAAATTGAAGTGAGAATGAAAAATGGTATTTAAATCGTGCCGATGAATCGGACGTATATTATAATTATCGAATTTTAATTTTTGCGACATTAAAAAGATTCACTTTTGAAGTTTAAAGAGTGAAGCAAAGTTCTTAGTCTGTAATGGAAACACCGTGGACTATGATTTATGCTAAAATTTCTCTTAGATAAATTAACCCTTGGCGGTCGAAATGGTCCAGTTAGTGCGCGCTCATTTGGTCACTCTCGGGCAGTACCGTGTAGTTTCCCTTTATTTCAATACTTCAGTGTAATATTAGTTATGAAATACTAAGTTTCGGTATGATTTATTATCGGCATGTGAAGGGAAACATTCTTACGTCGAGTCTGACTCGAAATGGTATTTAAATCGTATCGATGAATCTGAGGGAAGTATAGTGAGAAGCGTAAATCTGTTGAAATTGAGGTATATCTTACTTTCGAAGTTTAAAGAGTGAAGCAAAGTTCTCGGTCCGTATCTTACATTCGTTTACAATGATCGATAGGAGTTTGAACACCGTGGACTATGATTTATTCTAAAATCTTTTTTGGATAAATTTGGATAAATTGGAGTAAGAATGAAAAATGGTATTTAAATGGTCTGGATGAATCTGAAGGAACCTCTAGTGAGAAGCGTAATCTATTGAAATTCACGGATATTGTAATTATCGAATTTTAATTTTTGCGATGTTAAAACGATTCACTTTTGACGTTTAAAGAGTGCGCTAAGATAAGCTTGGTTGAATTTCTCTCCGAACTATAGAATTAATTCAGCATCGTTGGAACCAGACGAATAGGAAACTTGCGAATGAACCAGACAAACTTCCATTTAAGATTCCGTCTTTCGAGGGTTCGCGGAACATTTAAATGGCCGTTTCACCCTTTACAAAGGAATATTCGCAAGCTCGGAACTCTAAGAGAGACTTCTCGTATCGGTGAAGAACGTATAAACCTCTGAAAGACGATTCTTTTCTCTTCACCTTTTTTCATCGTCGATAGAAAAACCGCCAGCGTCGATAGTCGATGCATCGAGGAAAGTTCACCGAGTGCAATTTCCTTGGGGCGAGCACAGCCGAACGTATTTTCTGCACCGCTGAATCTCCTCCTCCTCCGTTCCGTGCGCGCAATTCCAGCCGTTTCGCGAAAGAAGAAACGCTCTTCGAGCCTAGCGGCGCACAGAAGAGAGTCTGGTTGTGTAAAGCTGCGTTTTCAACGTGTTTCGCGCGCGAAAAAGGGGGAACCGTATCGAATTTCTATGGAAGGAAAAGTCTGAAAACGTGGACGGACGGGTCTCTCTTCTGATCGTGTTCGCCTTCCATCGCGGAGGGAACAGAGTTGACCAACGGAACGCCATTCAAGGGAAGACGTTCATTGAGAGCGGAGGACCGGTATAGCTGGAGAAGATTCTCGAGTACGGCCGCCTTTAATCTTGGCTTCTGCCGGGGAATTAAATGGCGCTTTGACGGTGGTTGGATGGTATGGCGGATAACGGGGGCCGCGGAAGGTGTTGAATTCCGGGAATTGAGAGAAGTTTATTTGCGGAATTTTCGAATTTACGAATTTTTTAATTTCACAAATATTGAAATTTCCGAATTTTCAGATTTCCAAACCTTCCGAAAATTGAAATTTCCGAATTTTCAGATTTCCAAACCTTCCGAAAATTGAAATTTCCGAATTTTCAGATTTCCAAACCTTCCGAAAATTGAAATTTCCGAATTTTCAGATTTCCAAACCTTCCGAAAATTGAAATTTCCGAATTTTCAGATTTCCAAACCTTTCGAATATTGAAATTTCCGAATTTTCAGATTTCCAAACCTTCCAAATATTGAAATTTCCGAATTTTCAGAATTCCAAACCTTCCAAATATTGAAATTTCCGAATTTTCAGAATTCCAAACCTTCCAAATATTGAAATTTCCGAATTTTCAGAATTCCAAACCTTCCAAATATTGAAATTTCCGAATTTTCAGAATTCCAAACCTTCCAAATTTGAAAATTTCCGAATTTTCAGAATTCCAAACCTTCCAAATCTCTAGATATTGAAATATTACGAACTTTCAACTTTTGAAATTTGCAAAATATGTGAAATTTACGAAATTAAAAATTTCCAAATTTACTAAACATTAATACATACGAAATTTTAGATTTCCAAACATTGAAATTCCCAAACTTTCAAATTTTCAAGTATTCAAATTTCCAGTTTCTTAAATTTGCTCAAGAACAATATATATAGTTAATTCGTTAATTTTCAAATTTACACGATTTCGATTGCACAAAAGCCTGGATTTCGTGAAGCAACCGGTTAATTAATCGACTAAACTTCACATCGTCTGGGAATTTCTTTAATTTGCCTTAAATTATTGCTAACGATAGATATCCGATCGCATACTGTGTGAACATTTTCGTAGATGGTTCATTTTTCGAAACAATTCTCCCGTCCGCTTTCCATAAACAATTCGTAACCTACTCCTTTCGATCAGTTTCTTCGCCGCTAATCAGTTAATTAGCGGCAACAAACAAGATACACCTTAATTACCCGCAGCTGTCGGGATTCTATTTAACGCCTGAGCCAGATAAGATACTGCAATGTCACTGAAAAATCATTCTCACGGTTTACATCCTGCCTTCTTTAACCGCCATTCTTCTGAAATAACATTGTCGCCTCGATTCTTCGCACTGTTAAACCACCATTTCCTCCTCCTTCTCTACGCTCAATTTCTAGCTTTCAAATTTCATCTCGATCACAGAAAAATACAAGTATATTTCAAAATTTTTAAAAAATTTCTTTACACCTTAGAAATTTAAAATGCCAACACTTAGAAATCTCTGAAAAGTATTCATTTCGTATTTCTCTTTCTTTTTTTTTTTTACAATGAAACTATTCCAAGTGAATAATTACGCTGGTTGTATTTGTCTCGATTAAATTCCTTTCACTTTGAACGTCTGTGCGAATAACAAGGAGGGAAAATTTCACCGACACGCTGAAACGATTTTTCCTCTCGCGTTTCGTTTTGTCTCTTGTTCCTTTCTTTCTTCTCGAAACAACGGAATTAGAAGAAAAAAATGAGGGAAACAGACGGAAAAACGAGAGTGGCAAACGAGTTAAAAGGGGGAGGGAGAAATTGTGTAAGAAGTGGAGCGACGTTTTGCTCGCTAAAAAAAGAAAGTTCGAAAGTGTTATCACTTGGTTCAGAACGTTGGATGCACATCGATCGTGGAGAAGCTTTAGGAGAGCCAACACCACCGGCTGATTTGTGATTCATCGGTGAGAATGATTTAGTATTCAAGGTAGGCGTTGTCGCTACATCTTATTGTGCGCGGAAATGACATTTTACGCGAGTATTATTCCGATGTGCAAATTCGACGATTTGATGCCCGATGAATGGCTGGAGTGGTTGGATATGCGGGACACGTAGTTATACGCTTTAATTCGAACATCGCCACGGAACTTTTGTCATACGTGGGGAATGATCGAACAACTATTTCGAGGGACTTTCATTTCCTCGAGTTTTTCCAAGATTATCTTCTATTTTGGGATTTTACGATTTGTACAGAAATGCTGTCCCAAATTTAGAATTTATTTCGAGGGAGTTTTCAAGATTTCGAGTTCGTCAATTTTCGGATTTTAAGATTTATAAAAAAAACGTTCCGAATTTAGAATTTATCTCGAGGGAATATTAAGAATCTTGAGTTCGTCAATTTTAGGATTTCGGGGGAATGTCGAGGGTTTTGAGTTGGGCAATTTTGAGATTTCAAGATTTATAACGAAAGGTACCAAATTTGGAATTTGTCACGAGGGAGTATCAAGGATTTTGAGTTTGTCAGTTTCACAGTTTTAGAATAAAAAAAAGCGT
>NW_017100207.1:280446-294767 GCF_001263275.1 Habropoda laboriosa | reverse complement strand
CCGAATTTAAAATTTCATTTCGAGGGAATATTAATAATTTTCAGTTTCTCAATTTCGGCATTTCAAAATTTCTAATAAAAGGTCCGAATTCATCTCGAGGGAATATTAAGAATCTTGAGTTCCTCAATTTTGGGATTTCAGGATTTATAAATAAATGTCCCAAATTTCATTTCGAGGGAATATTAAAAACAGGTACATTAGAGTAGAATTGATTTTCCACGAGTGCCTTCGGAAAAAGAAAAAAGGAGGTTAAGAATGCAGCTTAGAGTTTGCTTCAACAGATTGCTATAAACATAGTAACACATATATTTCCACCATGAGTCCCCGGGTAATTAACCGCGTCTCCCCTCTCTCTCTCACTTTCTGGCGAGCACAGAACGGTCTACGGTAATCAAATTAATTATCAGACTCAAGTTTCCAACGGCTCACCGCGAATACATGTACAGAGTGTTCCGTAATTGCCGGCACACCCATGCGGGGGTTCGTTTTACACGAAAAAATAAACCTAGAATATAGAATAAAATTTCTTGCTAAGAAACTTACTTTTCGAAAAAGTTCAATTCGCTAAACAACTTTCGCTCGTACCTTTGTATCGATAAGTTACGATTACGTCGCATTTCTCAAAAAAATAAAAGGAGGAAAGAAAGAATCATTGGGGCTTTCAAACAATTAGAGCGTTAAAACACCGTATCATCAGTCCACGATTCTCTGATTCGAAGAACAAGAATTCATATGCATTAACGAGAACGTCACTTTCGACAGTTCCCTCAGTAATGTAAATCTGAATAAAAGAAACCATTGACAAATTAAATTTTCTAAAAAAGAAACTAAGTTTCTTACGAACAAAATTCGATTCTGTTTTTCTATATTTCTATATTTAATATTTCTACACTTCCATATTTAATAATTTCTATACTTCCATATTTAATATTTCTATACTTCCATATTTAATAATTTCTATACTTCCATATTTAATATTTCTATACTTCCATATTTAATAATTTCTATACTTCCATATTTAATATTTCTATACTTCCATATTTAATAATTTCTATACTTCCATATTTAATATTTCTATACTTCCATATTTAATAATTTCTATACTTCCATATTTAATATTTCTATACTTCCATATTTAATAATTTCTATACTTCCATATTTAATATTTCTATACTTCCATATTTAATAATTTCTATACTTCCATATTTAATATTTCTATACTTCCATATTTAATAATTTCTATACTTCCATATTTAATATTTCTATACTTCCATATTTAATAATTTCTATACTTCCATATTTAATATTTCTATACTTCCATATTTAATAATTTCTATACTTCCATATTTAATATTTCTATACTTCCATATTTAATAATTTCTATACTTCCATATTTAATATTTCTATACTTCCATATTTAATAATTTCTATACTTCCATATTTAATATTTCTATACTTCCATATTTAATAATTTCTATACTTCCATATTTAATATTTCTATACTTCCATATTTAATAATTTCTATACTTCCATATTTAATATTTCTATACTTCCATATTTAATAATTTCTATATTTCTATATTTAATATTTCTACACTTCCATATTTAATATTTCTATATTTAACTAAAACCACTTAACCAATTCGCTTCTCTATTTAATTCTTTCACGGTTGTACCGCTAGTTACGGAACACCCAGTACGTAACACACGTATATTTTATCGATAAATAACTCCGCAAAGGTACGCCTGAGATTAGCAGCGGTGTTATTTGTTTTAATAATTAACCTCGATGATAAAATGGACTACTCGTTTCCTGGCACCGGTGGAAAAAGCATCGACCGATGGCTTGTTTCTTGCGTCTCTGAATATGCAGCACCAGCAGCAACGACGACGTCGGCGGCGGAAATGGAAAGAGAGCATAGCGAGGGACGAGAAAAAGAGAGAGGAGAAAAAAATAATTCGAGTATTCCAACAAGAGGAGCAGAAGAGCGGATCTTCCTAGCGAAACATCGTCTGCACGTTAGGCTGGTCGAACCTTCTTCTCTCTCTTCGTTTCACTGGAATGCACCAAAAATAAATTCGGCGGCGGAGCGCCATCTTGGAATCACCCCTTAATGCATTTGTCTCCTCTTCTTCTTCTTCTTGGCCTCCTTCGTCGCTTCTGTCACACACATATTTCCGAAATCGTATCACCTTTCTCGCGATTGCGACTCTCCTCGCTCAGCTATTTTGCACTCGGGTTTCGTTCACCTGGTTTTTCACCGCGGCCGTAAATTTTTCTCTTCTTCGGAAATTTTTCGTTGCATATTTGTTGGAAGAACTTTGTGTATGTAAAATTCTTTCGATACATATATATAGAGAGAGAGATTGAACTAAAATAAAAATTATGAAAACTTGGTATAAAATGATATGAAAGTAAAATTTTTCATTCCTTTTTTCGTTAAATGAAATTATATTCGTACCAAAGATATTAACACGCCGTCGACTCAGTTTCTGCACATCATCGGAAGGAGAGTGATAAATGCATTAGTACACTCGACAAAGTGTTAAAAATTTATCGAGTACATTTAAAAAATTTATGAATACATTCAGCAATATTTTTTGGTATACGTGTCTGTTTTCTTTTCCGACGCAATCCACGTCACTTTCTGCTATCTATTTTCTTCCGAACCACCTCCAATCTAACCTACTCCCTAAGCGCTCTTTTTAATAAATTACTAACTCTAAATAAGTAGCTACCACTTAAAAATCCATCCTAAAACCTCGCTACACTTCAAAATACTCACCTAACCTAACCTAACCAACGCACGAAAAATAAAAGTCCTCTATTCTTTAATCAGAGACCTTCGATTCAGCCTCTCGTCAACAATGCGTCAATAATTTAACACACTCAAAGATACCAATAGGAAAACTAACTGTGAACTTATTTCACATTTAATACCGGTTCTAAACGCGCCACCATTACGGTACCCATATAACATTAAATCGAATAATACGGTTTAAACAGGTGCCATTTAATCCTGCGCGTAAAATCCTAGATAGAAACCTTTCAGCCTATTCTACGCGCATATCCATTTCTAAAGCAAATAATCGTTTAGCTTGACGGTTTCTTCGCTGTAGGTTCAAAGATTTACAGTTTCGTTCGGCGTGTACCGACGAAAAATTTCAGGACGGTCGTATGGGCAGGTATATCGGGGAAGAACCTGGTGGTTCTCTTTTGTTTCTCACTGAGAATGCTCGTTTTTCGCCTTTTGTCTCGAGAATGTAAAGTACTTAACGTGTGTAAAAGGGAAATTTCGTACGTATATATATATATATACACGTGGAATAGGAATGAACGTGTTCAAGGCCGATTAAGAGAATGATAAATTGGCCTAAGACTGCGGACCGCGATCAGTAGTGTTGTAAGGTGGGCTCGAGTAATTACGCAGGTAATAGGGAATTCTTTGTTCCGGTTGTACAGTTACTCGCGCGGCTTTAACAACCTTATTGCACGGAATAAAAACAGAAATTTTTATTTGAATAGCTCGGATCGAAATTGCTTGATATTGTCTATTTAGAAAGTATAATTAGTCGTTTTAAGAATTCTTTGGCGGATGATCGAGGGAGCAATATAATTTTTCGTTCGGATTATCCGTGGATAGATTAAATTCTTATTTACGGTGTAAAGCTTGTGTGAAGCCAGGATATATTTATGTACGTTACAGGAAATACTTAGGATATTTAGAATTAATTTTCCCTTTTTTTTTTGTACTATTTTTTGTCGTTTTTTATTTATACTTGATACGATAAAAAGTCCGCTATCTTTTACTTATTAGCGAAACTAGTTAAGTTTGTAATTAATTGAACTTTATCTCTGGGAGTGCGGAGTAAACTTTCACGCGTTTCCCGTGCAACAAGTCACTTCTTACAAATTGAAGTTTAATGAAGCTTCATTTCCACGAAAAAAACAAAACTGCATTTATCCCTAGAAGAATAGTTTCGAAATAAATTAAGTACAATAAAAAAATACAACCTTAATAAAACTTCACTTCCAATATAAAAAAAAAACTTGAGAATTGAAACTCAATGAAGCTTCATTTCCACAGAAAAATAAGTGCACTTATCCCTAAAAGAATAATTTTGAAAAAACTGAATTGCAATAAAAAATTTAAATCTTAATAAAAGTACACTTCCAATAAAAGGCTTTAGAATTGTATCTTAACGAAACTTCATTTCCACAAAAAGAGAACTGTATTTATCCCCAGAAGAATAGTTTCGAAAAAACTGAATTACAATGAAAAAGTGAAATCTTAATAAAAGTACACTTCCAATAAAAGGCTTTAGAATTGTATCTCAATAAAGCTTCATTTCCACAAAAAAAAGGAACTGCATTTATCCCTGGACGAATAGTTTCGAAAAAAATGAATTACAATGAAAGACAAATCTTAATAAATCTACACTTCCAATATAAAAAGAACTTTATAATTGTATCTCAACGAAGTTTCATTTCCACAAAAAGAGAACTGTATTCGTCCCTAGAAGAGTAATGCGGGAAAATCCCTGTGCAACTCGAAACAGATAATATCGAATAGTTAAATAAGGTATTTCCAGTTGTTCACTTTCCTCGATAAAATAATTATTGTATATAATATCGCGTGCATGTAGTGACGATCTATTAGATAGAAAAGAGAGCCCGGGTACAACACTGTGTACAAGTAGAAACGAAGAAATACTGAATAATTCAGGCAGTGACCGTAGCGAGTGACGTCACGATAGTATTCAGCCGGTGGACGGTTCAAGCTGAGCGACCATGCGGAACCCCATCCGCTTAGGTCCCCGCTGAAAAATTTCAGCTTTCCGTATAAATTCCCTTATGCGGCTGGACACACTGTCGGCAAGAAACCCTTAGAGGTCATCGTCGAGGAAACCATAGGCTAGAAAACATCGTCCAAATCCTTTTCTACCGCGTACCGTTTCACCTGCGCGCAAAAAAATCTCATTTTCTTGCGATACTTCCCGCAATATGGTGTTAGCATGCACATCCGCGAACCTGTGAATTTGCTTTTTTTTCGGCTGTATTACGTGTTTCTTAATAATCTGTAACGAGAAAGCTAGGTTTTCTTTCTTTTTTCTCTTTAGGTACATGATCAGTTAATGAATTGTTCGAAATTAGTTTGTGATTAAGTTTCTCATTGGTCACGAAAGGGTTACAGAATTAGGATTTTTTTGGATAATGAAAGTTTCTTTTCTTGGAAATGTGGGCTTTTTTGTGTCACTTCTCTAGTGAGATTTTAGGGAAATTTGGGATCAGTTTTTATTCAAGTTTCCCAGGGGCCACGAAAGGGTTAAGAAATCAGGAAATTTTTTTGATAAGGAATATTCTTATATAAAAAATGAATTCCTCTCAAGTCATAGGCTTTTTGACGTCACTTTTCCTTAGTGAGAAATTACAAAAATTCGAGATCATTTTTATTCAATTTTGTCACTGGTCACGAAAGGGTTAAGGAATCAAGAATTCTTCCGATAACGAAAATTAATTCTCCTCGAATTGAGAGCTCTTCGACCTCACTTTTTTAGTGACAAATTAGAGAAATTCGTGATCAATTCTTAATCAAGTTTCACTGGTCACGAAAGGGTTAAGAAAGCAGGAAATTTTTTGATAAGGAATATTCTTAGATAAAAAATGAATTCCTCTCAAATCACAGCCTTTTCGACGTCCCTCTTTCACCGAGAAATTACACAAAATTCGTAATCAATTTTTATCCAAATTTCACTGGTCCCGAAAGGGTTAAGAAATCACGAAATTTTCTCGATAAGAACCATTCTCGCATAAAAAGATGAATTCCTCTCGAATCCTAACCTTTTCGACGTCGCCGTTTACCCAGTATAATTTTCAGCGAATAATCAGGAACCGTACAATCGAGCACCGACCGGAAGTTCCGGTGGTTCACCATATGAAAAGCATTCCAGTCGAATTTCGCGACGATCCTCCACGCGATCCCTATTTTCTCCTATCGGCGGAGGAGAGCAGATCGTTACCGGTGGATTTTAATAAACAGCAACAGAGGTTGAACGCGCGACGGCGACCGATTCGAACGATGAACGCATCATTCTTTCAACATCTCGCGCGTCCTGGCTTCGTTATCAAGCATGGCCCATCGCCGGATATCTCGCAACTCGTACCGTATTTTTCCCGCCATTGTATGGAAATGCCAGAAACCTCATGTTTCTTCCAACTTCTTTTACGCCCGTCTCCGCGACTCGACCACCGAAAAACAACCATAAATGCTCTCCATAACATCCTCCCGTCTCTCTTATCGAACAACAGCCAGGCATTATCATATCCTACAGAACGTTTTGACGCTTTTCAAAAGGTGTATTGCTCATCGATGTCTAATTGTTTGCCCAATGACAAACTTCGTGACTGGAATCCTCGAATTTGGACCTTTGTGTCTCTTTATGTACACTCTATTAGGATTCTGCTCGAAGTTCATTAGGGTGCATAATGTAGGGTTAAACGCGTTTGGAGAACTTTGGTCGGTGGCCAGTGCAGTCAAGTTTTACATTATTCCCAGTTCCATACACGCTTTTTTACCATTTCAACTATTTTTTTCTTAACTTTCGAATTTATTTCGCAAACGTTCTTGCCATCAAATAATTCTGCATTTGTTTCAAGTAACAGGCGTGCAATAATTTCTTTTTCTATTGCTAATTTTTATTGCAATTTTTCTTTCTCTTTTGTTGAATTTGATTAGAATCGAGAGAAAATGGACGGTACTGATGAAAAATTGTGAAATTTTTATTACAAAGTTAGCAGAGGTCCTGGAATATCGATCACCGGGAAAATTTTCGAATAACAGCTGTAAATTTGACGAATAAAATTCTTCGTTCTATGGACTATCTTTGCGGTCTCCGCGTTGAATATTCAGCGGAACAAAGCGTTCTTTTAAACAAAATATACCGCTATTGGAAGAGCATAGTCCGTGCAATAAACAGGCGTACGCTCTGCTAACGTTGATTCGTGTTCACTCCACCGTGTGAAAAATCTCCTACGCAAGGTGAAACCTTGTATTAACGCGTGTACATACACGTATCGCGGCGCTTCTTTCCTCTTTTGAAACGATTATTACGTTCAGGAAAGTCGCTCGAGAGCCGCCAGACACTTTCCTCGTTAAACACAACCGTAACAAAAGTTTAGAAATTCAATGAAAGAGAGAGAAAAAATTAGTGGAAATTTGTTAGAAAACGAAAACATCGGTTACGAGAGATTATTGTTATTATTATGACATATTGCTGGTCATTTCGATCGTTTCTATTTTCTTTTTGTTTGCTTTTTCCAGCAATGCCAGTCGCTGATAGAGGAGAACCGAAGATTGCAGAACGCCTTAACGACCAATCAAATACCTCATGTACAAGTAATCGACAGCGTTTTCCTTCAGACCCAGGTTGAAACATTGCAATGGCAACTGAAACAGGTTTGTATGTAACCATGAACAACGATCGTTTAACATACTCGACGCGCAAGGGAAACTACTGGCGTGTCCTCGACCAGATTACCTTATTCCAATTTCTTCTGCTCCTCTTCGTTTCGTATCGCTGGACTGAGGATTTTTGTGCAAATTCCTGTCTGTATGAATACAACGAGAAAAGTAATAAAAGTTAGGTAGACGATTGTTTTATTCCATAAATATTTTTTTATTAGTTTATTTATAACAGTGCACTCTGTGTATCTTTCTGCCTTTGAATTTTCCATAAACGCGTGAAAATCCGCAGTCGACGTATCGAAAAATATTGCACGGCAATTTTCTATCGATTTAACATTGTAACGATAACAAAAATATTAATTTAAAATTTAAAAAAACAAATGAAGTAATTGTAAAAATGTTTAATCAAACAATTATTAAACAAACAATTGTAAAAATGAAGAAATTTAATTATGCAAAAATTTCAGATAGAGGCGAACAGACAAATGTACCGGTCCCTGATGGAGCAGGTGGTGCGTTTCTTGGACCGAGCCCGCAAGAGCTTGGATATTCTTCACGAGAAGAATAGTCTCAAGGACAAGAATTCAACGGGACGGGTTCCGCGTAGTCGTAGCGTTCACGCGGTGCACGCGGATTCCTCACCGAATCGTGGCCTCTCAGCCTCAACGTCTTCGACTTCCTCACGTTTCACCAGGGCAAAATCAGTCACCCAGATCTCACCGTGTACAACGAGCTACCGCGAGTTCACCTGGTCGATGCTTCGTAGAAACGATCCGGCACACTGCACTCCTCCGCGTAATAATAAAACTCAGGACCTAAACAAAACCCACGAAGGTGTCGTCTATAGAAGGCCGAAACAGCCGGAACTGAATCTGAACGATATACCACCTGAGAAACTGTCTCAAGAAGCATTTAGGTAACGTAGAATTTCATTTCGACGAATTTTGATATTTTCAAGTATATAAAACTAACAACGAATTAATTGTTGCAGGTTAATGAGGACTGTTCAATCGTTGCTAGCTATGAGAGAGCCAGATCTGATTAGGATCTCGTTCGATAACAACGATTCCTCCCCTTCACCTGTAGATCATCATCATCATCATAACAATCATCACAACGAGGTATCTCTCAACATGCAGAACAGCAGCTTTGCAAACTCTACGCCATTGCAGGAAGGTACTAGTTACAACAGACGTTCCAGTAGCTACCGTGAAAACGAACCTAGTAGTACCGATAACGATAGTAGAACGTGTTTCTTGAAATCGTCGTCGAATACCGTGGATGTTGTTGATCGAAATCTGCAGAGTTTACTTCCTGGTGTGAGAAGATCACTCGACGCCACTTCGCTCAACTCAGGAAGCAGCAAAACGACAGAAGAAGAAGATGTACTGCCAAATAATAATTCCTTCAACGTTTCCATGTCCGAGCATGAGGGGATATTCACGTGTACGACATCGTCCACCCCGAATAGACGTGCTAGGAAAGTGGAGAAGAAAGAGAAGGAGAAGTCTTTGAAATCGAAGCCAGCTGCCAGCGTGAGCAGTGTCGAAGATGAAAGCGGGTTCTCTTCTATGAGTTCCTTTCCAGAGATTGGTCTGCCCAATACTCTGCCAATTTCTCCCATAAGAGGGTGTCACACAGAGGTGGGTTTGCCCGAGGTGCCCTTGGAAAAAGCTAAACATCGCAGATGGTCTTCGACTCCGGCTGAAATTCAGGCTCTTTTTAAACAGCGAAACAGTTTCTCGACCTCTCAAACTACAGCTGAATCTCTGAGTGTCTGGGTTTGAACGCAGAGCAATACCGCATAAACTGCTTTCTAAATGAGATTAGCTCTGGTGAAAATGTATTTGATACATTGGAGACGACTGAACATTGACAACATAATGGAGAATTCTCTTACAATGCAATTTCTTTGTAAATATTTACTTTTTTTTTTTCTCTCTCGAAACATTCTGTTCATTTTGCATTTTTTTTCGGTTTTTTGTTCAGAGAGGTTCAACGTTCGAGAAACCTTCAGATAAGTTTGAAATGAAGAGTAATGCAAGTAATTGGGTATTTTGTTTAAAAATTCTTCTTTTTTTCTTTTGCTTGTTCCTTTGACATTAATTTTGTGAACAGTTTGACATAATTAACGTAGAATATGAATTCGTTCGGAGCTTTATTAGAAGGTTAATACGTACGCGAGTGTAGTTAGTACTTCTACATGTATTAGGGAAAAAACGTGCATAATTCTTGATAGTTATGAGCAAGAGATTTTGTAAAAGCTATATCTAGCATTTTTATCAATGAAAGTTCATTCAGAAACATTTACAGTTCACAAATATCGATACGCTACGCTAATATTGTAATTGAGCATTTTTAATTCTTGCAGGTACTTAAAAGTATTTCAAACAATTACTGCCTTCGAAACAGTGTTCAATTTCTACTTACAAGTATTAATAATGACAAAGCTAATTTATCAAAATTGTAATCTGTTTTTAGTTTTTATGGATTTGTACATAAAGAATGACGCATAAAATATTCAGCATTGAACAAATGAGAAATTTTTTAACCAGAAACATTTTTCACCATACAGTTTTAAGGTCCTTCTATGCATGCAATCACTGAACCAACTTCTACTTAGTCAGCAATGTCTTATCAGTTCTTCACAATTTTACATTTCGTACAATTTTAATGTCCTTTCCTTAACTATTCACTATCAGTTTTGCAAACTTTTAGGTTGTAGTTTGAAATTACATGCTGCAAAATATTCGTCACAGAACCGTCTAAAACACGTTCTACACAATTAAACTACAATTTTTTACTAACAGTAACAACAACAGATATGTCTTTAAATTTCAAGAAAGAAACGATGACATTTCTGACTCGAGAACACACCTAACACCGAACCTAACAAAACGCACCAGAGAAACCTTGAAAAAGGACGGTGGTCAAACGAGACGATCTTTCAAGAAACAAAATATTTCGAATAAATTATAACGACAAGGAGAGAAAAGAATCTGAAATAAAGAAAGGAGGAAAGAAACATCGTGATCGAAAATTGCACGAGAATCGCTGATCACGGTCAAGTTACGGGAGGGAAGAGGGAGAGGGCCAGGAGGACGGGTGTGCGCTCGGTCCAGAGGGTAGCCAGGAGATTCCCCCCCCAGCCGATCCACTTTTAGATTGATTTTCAAGAGCACCGTGCACTGGGTAGCGCTCCGCGTTTATTTTAACGTGGCCAGAGTGTTCGAACGGGCCGCGACCGTCTCGGGTGATAGTAGAAACAGCGTGACGAGGTGAGAGGTTCGGGTGCGGGCGCCTTTTCTCTCTGCCGGTCTGGAAGAACGTCATTCAATTTGTGTCCCACGGGAGGCACGTCGTTCTCGTTGTCGACGTCGTTGTTACTCGTTGTTATTACACGTTACACATCCGTGTGTGCTGTTTCTGCTACGCGTACACATACACACGTTGTTGGGTAGTGGCGTGTAGTACACACATAGGAAAGTCTATCTATATCTCTTGCTCGTTCTTTCTCGTGCGCGGCGGTGTTCTCCCCGTATAACGAACGGAGTGTGTGCGTGTGTTACCTCGGAACGTGCGGCTTCGTGGCGCAGTGCGTGAAATGAGTGACAAGGATCGTTCTTCTCCCACTCTTGTTGAAAACAGTCTCAAGTCGCTGCTCGATCAACCTAGTATTTTTCCATTGATCGGTAAGTATCTTCCGGCGAGTTCTCTTTTATTAATTCGTTACGTTTAAGAATGTGTATCTTTAGAATGCCCTTCTCGACGCGGGCTCAATAATCTCCCCTCCTCCACCTCGCTCGATCGTCTCGATCCGACGCGCATTTTTTCTTATTCTTCGAAATTCGCGCAAATACTACTTCAGCGCTGACTAGCGGCGATCGAACGAATGCGAAACACGCTTTTCCCCCCGTGTTTCCATTGACCTGAACCCGTGTCGTCTGATATTTTCATGAAACATGGATGGTCTTTGCGTTTGTGACGTTTAAATATTTTGAACTGTCCATTGTTGTCTTTCATTGGTACCGCATGATATTTGTATAGAAGTGTTAGGGAGGGAAGTTTGTTGACAGAATAGAAGAAGAATAAGGTGTAAAATGAGTAACAGAGAATAGTAAGCACGCATTTATGTTCATTGGTTGCGCCGGCGCTCGGTTCTCGGTCTCTCGATTAACCTCGTTTAGACCCCGTGGTGCACCACGTGATATTACCAACCTAACCTCACTTTCACTTGCTCAACCTGCATCTATATGCTCGGTTCAGTTCGGCTCAATACGACTGTTTCGCTCGCATGATACTAACCTTTCCCGATTCGACCATGGAACGAACGTTTACAAATGCCATAAGATAGATTTAAGTGGAAAAATGGCAATTACATGGAAGAACGAGAACGACATGTGTTTACCGAGGTTCGATCGTCTTTATTATCGTTTTTTTTCTCTCTCAGTTCGATCAGGAATGCGGTACCAATGTTAACATTTAACGTTGTTTCGTGTTTAACATTTCGAAATGCGTTTTTTCCTCGTGTTTATTAAGAGGACAGTGGGGGAGTAATGGTAGAGGAGGGAGAGTGAAATAAAATGTTGGTTGCGTAGTATTTATTTAGTCTATTCGTTCGACTATGGTATCTCAACTGACATTCATGAATTTACGACAGATTCGTAAGCGGAATTACATCGTACCAAACTTAGATTATTGTTCGTTCATTATACTTCTTGCGTAGCAAGCAACTTAAACTCTATTTAAACGTGTGTCGTCGCTTCCATTTATATTCAAAATAACTTTTTTCCATGCGTTGATTTACATTGTCAATTTAGAATGTAAATTACGATACAAAGTACGTTGGACCGTATCGAGAGGTAATAATTCGACTTTCTTGTCGAGCTGCATTATCTGTGGAACAAGGTTCGAGTCCACTTCAGGTAATTGTGTTTTGCGCAATCGCGGCACTCGTTCAACTTTGTCTATCGGTAATGGAAAGAAGAAAAAAAAGAAATATGTAGAAGATGCGTCCGGTGTTTGCGACGCAGGGAAAAGGACAGACAGAAAGAAAATCAGTGAAACTATGGAAATCTGATCAAAGTTAATTGTTTTAGCGACGTTGCACCGATTATTCGAAACATAGAGCCCGGTAAATTAAGGACAGTTCCCTGACTCAACGTAATGGCTTACTTCCCATTCAACTTTGCAACCAGTTTCATACGTCGTTCGCGATGAAATAGGTTTCATTGTAAGATGACATCAAACGATTAGAGTGAGTGATGGTAAAAATGATTATAAATATTCATAACTATGTTCTATTAAATATCAATGTATCAACACGTGTGTTTCTCTTGAGACAATTGTATTGTTGGTAACGCTTTGTTTTTTTAGGCTATGTGTTACAAGTGAAAACATCGTTTACGCGTAAAATCCAACCATTTACAGGACTTTCAATTGCGCACTTTAAACGAGCAGTGTATGTTTATGTTTCTTTGGTTATTATTTTGGTTGGTGATATCGTGCGACGTGAATGAGACAGGTTATTTAGATAGCTATACAGAAAGTCCAGATCCACTATCGTTATTATATATTTTGACGCTCGTGTTTTTACACGATGCTCACACGTTCCTTCTCGAAACGTATTTCGACAGAAAAAAAAAACGAAAAAAAAAATTTTTTTTTTCAAACCATCATATACCACCGATTGCTTTTCACGATTAACTTTATTACAGCTATCGCGTTTAGCTTATCTTCAGCTTCCATTTTGTAAAGTCGATAAGATCGAGTTCTTTACTGTTTCATTCTATGTATATTTCATTCACGATATTTATCAGAACAAACTTACTAATATATACATCCATATATATACACGTATTCTTACCAGTAGCAGTAAAAATAATTATTCTTCCAGGTTAAGTGTGAAAATAGAACGAACACAGAGGTTGATAAAAAATTCTCGTATAAAATTGATTAGCTACGGCATGTATCCACGTAGAGATCTATCATGGTGGTTGAATTGCATGTGCGAGTGGGATTTTTCGGTGCATATTAATGACGGAGCAGTTGGCTGCTCGTAATCATCGTTTACGACACTTTCACGCGATGTGGTTGGACATTAATTTACAGATTGACACTGAGATAACGCGTTACGTCATGATTTCGCTCAAGGACTGGCGTTTGTCATCGCAGAAATAGAAGTAAATTGCGAATTTACGGTTATCTGAAAAGAATAGCCGTGGGTGGAAATTGTACGCGCACGTGCTTTGCTGTAACAAGCTTTCTCCTTGTTTCAGAGCTAATTAACGATGCGTTTAAAATAGACAGACTTTGATATCTTAATGTACGTATGTATATGTATAAGTCGGTTCGTTAAGCAGATTCCAAGTGAAATAGTTCATTTTCATATTTTTTTCTTACAAGTTGTTTTTTTTTTTTTTCTGCCCTGTAATCTTTGGACTTTTGTCAGCAGTATTATTCATGATCTTACGCGTTGTACATTATCGATAGCATCGAATTTTCACTGTAAGAAACTTTGCTTGTAATACAAGAAACTATACAAGATAGAATCTCCTAAGAATCTTCCTTTCTTTAAAAAAAAAAGCACTTAATTTTATCCTTACACTTGAAAATTTCTAACCTTCAATAAATTCCAAAAAAAAAGAGAAAATCACAGTTTCAATAATTGCTACAAAACACCTCACTCAAAAAATTTCTTAGAACTTTTCTTTTAATACAAGAAACCTGGCAAGATAGAATCTTCCTTTCTTTACAAAAAAAAAAAAAACAATTGTATCCTTACAGTTGAAAATTTCTAAACCTTAACAAATTCCAGAAAAGAAGAAAATCACAGTTTCAATAATTACTACAAAC
>NW_017100207.1:259320-280361 GCF_001263275.1 Habropoda laboriosa | reverse complement strand
TTGTTCCTTAGTATACAAAAGCAGGCCTTAAGGCAGCTTCTTATCACGCAGAGGAGAGAGAGAAAAAAACGAGGACCAGTTAACCAAAGCTGACCAGTTAAGAGGTCAACGGATGATTAAAAGTCTCGAGGGTAATACAACGTTGATAATCGAAAGGGACTGGTTGTATCATAGCTCGATTTCTTCCTTGAGAAACATCACACGACAACGAGCAACGTTCCACGCGCTCTCTCTCTCTCTCACTCATTTTTTCTTTCTGTTTCTTTTCTCTCTATCTCTCTCTTTTTTTTCGTGAGGCCTAGCGGACGTTTGGAGCGACGAGGCCGCTCGCCTCTGGCCTGGCGTGGCCTCCAACCGAGTACCGCCCTTCTGGCAGCCAGCCAAAGCTTATGCCAGGTTTCAACATACCGGTCGACATGGATATTTTCGGGTTTGCGGCGAAACGACAAGCCCTGCCTTCTCTTTCTTCGCTTCTATGACCTCGTCGCGCGGCGAAACACCATCCTGCCCTGATATCTCGTTCTTGTTTCGTTGATCCACCGTCGATCGTAATCGCTTTTCCTCGTTTCGCCTAGGTATTTCCTTGCTCTGCTGGACGAGAGGCAGCTTTCGCGTGGTTTTATCGATTAGGGCCAGGTTTGTCGATGTAAGGTGTTACTCGTCGCGTGCTCTCAACCTGTTAACTACGGGAAGACGAGTTAACTCGTCGTTCGATCGATCTGTACTGGGTGTTCGTGAAGAGTCGGTTTAGGGAAGATTGTTCGTTTTGTTGAAGAGATTTTTGGTAGATTTCTTTTTTAACGCGGATTTGGTGAATCGCTGAATAAAAGGTTCGGTGAATTTGAATAAAAAGTAGATCCAAGTTTTGAGAATTGAACACTGTGATATGGAACCATTCAATTGTAGAAATTTTGTTTGCCATTTTTATAGTCTGGTGCACCTTAGTTGTAATAAATTTCGCCGAGCGAAAAATCTCAGTGAATTTAGATAAAAAATAGATGAAATTTTTGAGAATTGAACCCTGTGATATGCAACCGTTCAATTTTAGACGTCCTTCTCGCCATTTTGGTAGTTTTGGTGCACCTTAGATTTAATAAATTTCGCCGAGCGAAAAATCTCAGTGAATTTAGATAAAAAATAGATGAAATAGATAGAAATCCTTTTCGCCATTTTGATAGTTTTGGTGGACCTTAAATTTATTAAATCGCAAACCAAAAAAAATCCAGCGAAATTAACTCGAGCGGTGAATATTTGTTTCTCCTTGCAATGGTATTATCTCAGTTCTCAAAAATCGAACACTTGGCAATATTCAACCATTCATTCTTAAAAATCCTTTCACAATTCCTCCTCTCGACCTTCATTTCCTCTCCCCTAATCACACCCAACGTCGAGCACCCGTTAAACAGCTCAAATTCACGACCAAAAATCCACGCACACGTTGTTTCGCTCGGTAATCGAAGGAATTAGAGTGTGCCAGGTGTGAAATGCACAACTGTGCACGAAGAGAGAGGGAACCAAAAAGGAAAGAAAAAAAGAAAAAGTGGACAACTCGCGACAACAGAAACGTCTGGTTCCTATTCGTTAGCATGTTCGGCGGTATGGTAATGAGCGGTGGAGTGGTCTTATCTGGTCATAAGTTGCTTACTCATTATTGTTCACCGGTTCAGAGTAATTTACGGAGGCACGTGGGGCCGTTTTCTCTCGTGTATTTACGATTCTGTAAAAGGGACTGTCACCGATAAGATAGTGCGATCGCGGTAATTTAGAGAAGCTGGGGAATGATTAATAGGAAACACGAGAGACGCGAAGCATCGATGGTATAATACACAGGAGTAGGTACACACTTTGTAAGATGTCCGGATAGATAATATACTCCTTTCTGTTCTTAACGATGAATGAAAGTTGTGTCGCGTTGTTTCACACGTTTTTCGTTACAATTCTCCTCTCCCACTATTCGGTGGGTGTTCTTTCCTTTTCTTCGCGTGTGTCACAGTTTAAACAGACAGTTAATGTAATTGAACGAATCGTACAAGTGTGCGCGGTGACACGAAGCCTTTACGCCGTGCGTCTCGAAAATACGGCTTCCGCGTCAAGGTTGTTGGAAACGCGACACAAAGTTGCGAGAGTTGGGGACGGTTTTTGAATCCGTAATCTCTCCCATTCTTCGACTTCTCTTGCTGTCCTGCTCTTAGGATTCACGGATTCATTGTTACGAAGATAGACACAGAGAGAGGGAGAGATTACATCAAGTTCAACGAGCGTGTATAACCGTACTAATTTAAGGCGATATCGATTCGTTCCAATTAAGTCGCTTTCCCCGTGTCACTACTCTGTTGCAAACTGTTATCGGGTATTATCATAATAGCTTCCATGTCGATCAACTCGACTCCCGACGTCCGATCTAACGTCATAATATTGTGTTCGAAGTTAAACGGGGGTTGAGGAGGAAACGGGTGTTATCGGAGGACTTTGACGAATGAGGGAAAGGAGGAGGGTTGTGATTGAATTAGGCAAATTTCAGTTTTCCGAATTTCATTCGGAATCAACGAATCAAATTCGAATATTTGAATTTAATTCAAAGTTAGCCAATGATATTTGAATATTTCAATGTAATTCGGTGAAATTAGCCAATGAAATTTGAATATTTCAATGTAATTCGATGAAATTAGCCAATGAAATTTGAATGTAATTTGAAATTAGCCAATGAAAGTTGATTGTAATTTGGAATTAGCCAATGAAATTTGAATATTCGAATTTCATTAAAAAATTGGCCAATCAAATTTGAATATTTCAATTTCATTAAAAAATTGGCCAATCAAATTTGAGTATTCGAGTGTCGTTCAAAATTGGCCAATCGGATTTCAACACCTACTTATTTCAACTTAATTTGAAATTAATTTACGAACAAATTACTGTCAAACGTAAAAAATCATGTAAAATATCTGAAATGGTACGCACATACATCACAATAGGCAAAAAATTGTCCCCTCGCCCTTTCTCTCCACGCAAGTATATACTCTTGCAGCATTTCAGCTGCCTCTTAAACGATCCACGATAATCAGAACTAATAAAACTCCGTTGCAATCTGTTTCTACGTAATTCGAATGAAAAATCACCGGTGGGAGTACGATGACTTCTGAACAGGAGGTGGAAACAAAACCACTCGACATTCGGTGTTCGCGCGGCGGCACGGTCTTCTCAAGTCAGCGGGAATAATATTCGATTTGGAGACGGGCCAACTGTAAAAAGCAGATTTCGAGTAAACGCATCGGTGCTATTTCACCTGCATATTCGCGTTACCATGTGAAATACGGGATAGAAAGATGGAGAGAGAGAGAGAGATAGAGGGGTTAGAAGGAGGAGGAGGCACGTGATGTGCTTCGGTCTGGCAGTCACGTGTCTACGCGCGTTCAACATCGCGAATATTTCTATTCGACGTGTGTTATCCTCGATGAAATGAGGATAAATTCGGGTGCACGCACCCGCGGATTCCTTGCTAGTCTATCTATAGTCCCGGACACGTTCTGTCGCGTGATGCAACTTTGTAGGCACGGGGTCCTTCGGAATTAGTTTAGCAGCACGGTTTAGAAAACGGTGGGCGCCTTTTCACTACGCGTTTCACGCTTCCTGCATCATCTTCCTTTGGGTACCTCGCGTGTATGTACTGGGTGACCTGTATGTCGCTTCGCCATTTAAAAATTGAATAACTTTCTTTGAAATTTCAGACGAAGATTGTGAAAAAATTTGAGACAAATATTGAAGAAATTTGAGACAAATTTTGAAATGATTTGAGAGGACAATTGTGAAAAAATTTGAGACTAAAATTTTGAGAAGATTTGAGGCGAAAATTGTGAAAAAATTTGTAAAATTTTGAAAAGATTTGAGACAGAAATTGTGAAAAAATTTGAGACTAAAATTTTGAAAAGATTTGAGGCGAAAATTGTGAAAAAATTTCAGACTAAAATTTTGAAAAGATTTGAGGCGAAAATTGTGAAAAAATTTGAGATAAATTTTGAAAAGATTTGAGACAGAAATGTGAAGAAATTTGAGACGAAAATTGTGAAAAAATTTGAGACAAATATAGACGAAATTTGAGACGGTAATTGTGAAAAAATTTGAGACAAAAATGTTGAAACGTATAATAAAGAAAAGTTTATTCTTATTAACCCTTCGAGGCAGGAGAACTACCTGTCGCGTTCAAGTACTGATTACCCGTGTAGCACATAATTAGATCACTTCTTCTGTGTTCCTTTTTTTTATTAAATTATATTTCAAATTACAGTTTCCTCAAATACACGTTTTTTTATTTTTACTGCTTCAAAGTATTTAAGTTTATTGGTCGCGTTCGTAGTTTTTTGTGAAGGTACATATCAAAGGGTTAAATGTCACGTATAAATCACCCTGTAGAATGGAAAATATGCAGTCGGTTTTTTTGGTGGAAAATACACTGGCTTCTTGTCGAGATAATCACTCCACCAGTGTTAAGTATAATAAATAGAGTCGAGTATTTCTGGTTGGAAAGTGTTCCCGAGGTGTGCCTTTCTTCGGTCAATATACATATTTCGTATTATCTGTGGAACCGGGTGGACCGGTGTGCCTTCTGCAAATGTGGCTGTTTGATCGCGTTTTAGGTGGAGGGGTGACACCAGTTTTCTGGTTAGCTTTCAGTGTCCATGTGATAAGTTCAGCTGAACAGTTATCTTCTCGAGTACCGTTCATTGTTATACTTTGTTCAAGTTATTAGTCATTTTCTGTCGGAATTTACGAAAGTTCCGTTTGTTTTGGCATTCGCTGCTCAATTTTTCACCAACAGATTTCTCTTCGGGCAAATATAATAACACTTGGCGTCACTTTGTTCGACGACGTATCACCTTTACCTTGAATCGCTAAAAAAAAAATAGAAAAATAAACACATGTAACGCCGTGAGAAAAATATTTTTCACAGACAGAAAATTATCAAACCCTTTCTCATCTATTTTGCATAGAATTTTTTAGAGAAATAATTTTCTAAAAACAGAAATAAATACAGTACCATAATAAAATATTTTTCACAGATAGAAAATTAGAAATCTTTTTGGCACTTATTTTGCATGCAATTTTTTAGAGAAATAATTTTCTAAAAACAGAAATAAATACAGTACCATAGTAGAATAGCGTTCGTAGATAAAAAATTATGATTCTCTCCGGCTTTTACTTTGCATCGAATTTCTTCTAAAATTTTAGATTTTCTAAAACAAAGGAAACTCACTTTTTAGAAAACCCCTTATTTTCTAAAGATAAAAACACTTACTGGCATAAGAAAATATTTCTCACATATAGAAAATGATGAATTATTGGAAATGGGTTATGGAATTAAATAGTCTTTTATCTTTGTAATATACGATTTTATTTACGGTCTCAGAGGAAACGTCTTTACTCTATTGAATCTTCTGAAGGACTGTTTCTAGGCACCCAAAAGAAAGTTGGGGTCCCCTTATACCTAGAAACTGTTTACGTTATGGTATGGCATTGTGCAGTGAGTGACTCGAAGACGAACACCAGATGCATCTGGTGGAAGTCCCAGTGCCATTGTTTAAAATAACCCGGAGACATTTTTGTCCTCACTTGATTATTTCCATAGGGTGTTGTTAGAAATAATCCAACATGAATCTTCTCGACTTTTACTTCGCATCGAATTTTTCCAAAAAAAAGAAACTTAATTTTCAAAAAATCCCTCATTTTCTAAAAATAAAAACACTTAGTACCATAATAAAATATTTTCCACGGATAGAAAATGACAAATCTTTTCAGCGTTTATCGATTTTCTACAAAAATCCACTACCGTAAATTTGCAACAATCCCATAAACCTACGAACTTGCGATCACGCTGCTCCGGCATAGTTGTCGCGCTAAACCTAGGCGGATGCAACAGTCGCGATCACACACAGGCACACACACACTACCACGCATAATCGAAGATAGATTCTTGTATATTTGAACAGTGGCATCGACTGCAAAGGAGATAGCGTCGAGTTTCCTCGACGAGTTATCCGAATGCTCTTACACGATCGTAAATCACGCTTCGCCTCACAATAGCGTGTGCACCGATCTAGCGTTACCTGCTCGTTACCTTCTTAACAAGCAGCTTTATCTCCGCTGCCTCTCGGGTAATTATGCGACTGACGATTTCATTCGAGATACTCTTATCGTCATACCTATGATTATTCCTTATTTATGCGTCAATCGTGAAATCTCGTCGATGATAGAAAAGAAGAAGAAGAAGAAAAATACTCTTTATTATTATTCAATCGAGCGCATAATCCTTTGAACGATTGTGTCGTGCTAGTTGTCTTTAGAAATAATTGAATAATCGTGTAGAGGCCTCCTCTCGTCTATTTCTTTCTTTTTCTCGCAAAGATAGCAGAGAGATAGTTTGGTAAGTTTTAAAGGTTCGCGTATTAGTTAGAAGAAAATTTGCATATTACGAGTCGTTAGATCTCCTCCGTCGGTATCGAAGAAAATATGGAGAAAGTTGTTTCGTAGATGTCTTTATTTCACTCTGGATGCAGAAACTTTTCGGTCCAGTAATTTTTCCTTTCCACTGTGCTTCGATCGATGGATCAGGTCACTCACTATTTTCGGTACTGTTCAAATATTTCTTGCAACTTGTAGAAAGAAACTGTATATTTCATTCACGTTGACAAATTGCAAGGGAAAGTTGATTATTTTAGAAATTGTAAAAGTCACCACGTTGCAATATTGGTAAAACGAAGTCACAATCTTGAATTCCTTCCAACGTAAATACGTAATGTTGTATGCGTGGATCTCGTTTGGCTACTGTGTATTACTTTATTGTCAAATGTCTCCGGGTTGAACGATGCCCGTCTAGCCATAGAGCAGGCTAGGTGAAATAGTCACGCGTTCACGACTACACGTGTGCGTGTACGAACGCATCATTAGCAAGACTATCATTAGCCAACAAGGCCGTGAGCAGGGCCGTCATCGGTGAGAAACGGCCACGGCTTTTAACGTGTTTTCCTCACCCGTGCAATTTTCGATCTTTCAAAACAACACGCTTTCGAAAATTTATGCGCCGGTTGACTTCCATCGTTCTGCTACGTGTATAACCGAAGATGAAGGGAATTTTCATCGGTGGAAATGTGGAAAATTTATCTGACGGTTGATTTCGATCGTTTTCGGTCTTTCGAACCACCCGTGCAATTTTCGATCTTTCAAAACAACACGCTTTCGAAAATTTATGCGCCGGTTGACTTCCATCGTTCTGCTACGTGTATAACCGAAGATGAGGGGAATTTTCATCGGTGGAAATGTGGAAAATTTATCTGACGGTTGATTTCGATCGTTTTCGGTCTTTCGAACACTACTTTGAATACTGAAGATGGGATCTTTTCGAATTTTCATCGGTGGAAATGTGGAAAATTTGGGAAATTTGTGTCGGTTGATTTCCATCGTTTTTGGTCTTTCGAACACTTTACTTTGAATACTGAAGATGGGATCTTTTCGAATTTTCATCGGTGGAAATGTGGAAAATTTGGGAAATTTGTCTGTCGCTTGATTTCGATCGTTTTCGGTCTTTCGAACACTACTTTGAATACTGAAGATGGGATCTCTGCGAATTTTCATCGGTGGAAATGTGGAAAATTTGGGAAATTTGTGTCCGTTGATTTCCATCGTTTTTGGTCTTTCGAACACTTTACTTTGAATACTGAAGATGGGATCTTTGCGAATTTTCATCGGTGGAAAATTTGGGAATTTGGGAAATTTGTGTCCGTTGATTTCCATCGTTTTTGGTCTTTCGAACACTTTACTTTGAATACTGAAGATGGGATCTTTGCGAATTTTCATCGGTGGAAATGTGGAAAATTTGGGAAATTTGTCTGTCGGTTGATTTCCATCGTTTTCGGTCTTTCGAACACTTTACTTTGAATACTGAAGATGGGATCTCTGTGAATTTTCATCGGTGGAAAATTTGGGAAATTTGAAAAATTTGTCTGTCGGTTGATTTCGATCCTTTTTGGTCTTTCGAACACTTTACTTTGTATACTGAAGATGGGATCTTTGCGAATTTGCATCGGTGAAAATTTGGGAAATTTATCTGCCGGTTGATTTCCATTATTTTGCTTCGTATACTGAAAATGAAATCTCGGGGAATTTTCATCGGTGGAAATGTGGAAAATTTGGGAAATTTGTCTGCCGGTTGATTTCCATCATTTTGCTTTGTATACTGAAGCTGGGATCTTTGCAAATTTTCATGAGAGAAAATGTGGAAAATTTGGGAAACTTATCAGCCACTCGCTTTCCATCATTTTCGATCTTTCATACACTTTACTTTGTATACTGAAATTGGGACCTCTGGGAATTTTCATCGATGAAAATGTGAAAAATTTGGAAATTTATCAGCCGCTCGCCTTCCATCATTTTGCTTCGTATACTAAAGTTAAGATCTCTGGGAATTTTCATCGGTGAAAATGTGGAGAATTTTGGAAATTTATCACTTTCGACCTTTCCAACACGTTACTTTGTATACTAAAACTGCGATCGCTGCAAATTTTCATCAGTGAAAACGTGGAAAATCTGGAAAATCTATTTTCCGCTCGTATTCGATCATTTTCCATCTTTCAAACACTTTGCTTCGTATACTGAATCATAAATTGCTTTGGCAATTTATCTTCGGTGATTTGTCGGGGAATTTTCTTGCTTTTCAATACCGTAAAAAATTAATTTTTCTGTCACCGGTGAATGAGTGGAAAAGTTCGGTTGGTTTTAAGTAGTAAAAACATTCTCGTACAACTCGCGAAGAATCCAAGTATCGAGTTTAAATACCATTACAAGTGAACGATGTTTTCTTAGTTATTATAGTATGGTTAGATCAACGTCCATAGTTCTGCTTCTTTTTTTTTTTTTTCAATAACTTAACGCCTATTTCATTGGATTTTCTTCAAGAATCCTAGTTTCGTGACTCGTTACTAAAATAGAATATATTCCATCCATCGTAATTTATTTACGAAAACAAACCTAACCGACAGAACTTGATACAAAGAGAAATAAAATGAAATCAAACTTAACAAGCTAACAACACACCTAACATCTTTCATACTAAAACTTCGTCGATTTATTGATCTAAAATCTTATAAATTCAGGTTATAATCGTCACAGGGATAAACACGTTCCTTAAAAAAGAAAAAAACACTGGTACAAACATAAAGAGATCGGAAAGAAGTAGATAAAAGCTAGTATCAGAAATATACACGTGATTGATGCATTCACTCTTCCTAGAATTTCCGTTTAATCCATCTTGCTCGTTTTCCTTAATGAATTCCAAGCGTCTGGAACAATCTGAAAAAGGAAATCGAACATTACCGAAGGCCTCGAGTAACATCATAGTGGTTTCTTAAAGGGAACTATAAACTTTTATGTATCTGCATCGCAAGAAGGAGAAGAAGAAGAAAAAACAGGTGTTCCGATAAAAACGTGTTCAAACAGACTGTTTAAGCAAACATATTCTACACTCGCTTACTTCTTTTTATATATCTTCAGACGATCTTCGCGTGTGCGTATTATAGAAAATGGTAGATCTAGAAGGATCATTCTTGCTTCTCTTCGGATTGTCCAGAGATTGTAGAATGATTGCTCTCTGGGCCGTCTTTTCCCAGAAGGCTATTGCTCTTTGTTGGCTGTTTGTCCAACGTGGACAATTGTAGCTCGTCGATTTCCTTGGGAAACTCTGCCCTCCTCCTACGTTTGCTTCGTCTTCGACCCCTCGATCGCCTCCTCCTCGATCTTCTCTTCCGTGATTTGCGCCTACCCGATCTACGACGACCCCTGCGTCTCCTCCCTGATCTTCCTCTTCTTCTTCTTCTTCTTCTCGAGGATCCTCTTCTTCTTCTCTTTCGGCGCCCATAGGGGATCTCCACCGCGTCCCCGGAGTTTACGCAATTGAAGATGTCTCGGTTGTACGTGTAGCATCCTCTGGAAAGGAAAGACACTGTTAGAGGAAGCTTCTTTTTAATACTGCAGTATCGTGAAAATTTGTAAATCTTCCTGCGTGTAAGGGGAGATGAAGAAGACCAATTTCTCTAGAAAAATAAATGGAAAATTAGTGTCAAGGAAAAGTTGAAAAATATATTTTTGTAATTTTTTGCCATGAAGAGTCATGTGCAAAAATTTTAATGTTTGCCTTTTCCTACACATAAGAGAAGAAGAAGAAGTCCCATTTCTCTGCTAAAATAAATGGAAAATTAGTGTCAAGGAAAAGTTGAAAAATATATTTTTGTAATTTTTTGCCATGAAGAGTCCTGTGCAAAAATTTGAATATCTTTGCCTCTTTCTACACATAAGGGAAGAAGAAGAAGTCCCATTTCTCTGTTAAAATAAATGAAAAATTAGTATCAAGGAAAAGTTGAAAAATATATTTTTGTAATTTTTTGCCATGAAGAGTCCTGTGCAAAAATTTGAATATCTTTGCCTCTTTCTACACATAAGGGAAGAAGAAGAAGTCCCATTTCTCTGTTAAAATAAATGAAAAATTAGTATCAAGGAAAAGTTGAAAAATATATTTTTGTAATTTTTCGCCATGAAGAGTCCTGTGCAAAAATTTTAATGTTTGCCTTTTCCTACACATAAGAGAAGAACAAGAAGTCCCATTTCTCTGCTAAAATAAATGGAAAATTAGTGTCAAGGAAAAGTTGAAAAATATATTTTTGTAATTTTTTGCCATGAAGAGTCCTGTGCAAAAATTTGAATATCTTTGCCTCTTTCTACACATAAAGGAAGAAGAAGAAGGGTTGAAAATACAGAATCACGTGCAAAAAGTATTACTAATAAAAATTCTAATAAATCCCCTCAAAATTCCCTTTTGGTCTCTCCTCGGTCAAATTGCGAAATTCTTTTCAGGACAGTATAAGGAAACGTTATTTACGATGACATAATGAACGAAACTTGAGAATATTTAGTTTTTCAACACTTGCCCCTTCAAACGTTGAAGAATCCCATAAACCAAGCCACGCTTCAGGGCAAGTTGAACGTGCCGCCTAATTTCCGAGTCAGCGATATCGTACTCCTGGGCAATGTAGTTGCTAATTTCTCGTGGAGTGGATCCTTGAACAGCCTGTAGCTTGCGGATGGCCTCCACCACTTGGGCCTCGATTTTTTGCGATTTTCTCACAGGCATTGTAACGCTTGGTTCTAGTAATTATCGTTTAATCAATTTTAAGCACGCAGAAATTAACCCTAGAACAACTAACATGGGAAACACAGTGGTCCACGTTGAGTTTATTTTTCACATCCTCGTTCGATAAGTTATGGAAATTCACGATTACATTTGAAACGATAATCATTTTAGTTGAAAATTTCAATTTTTAATATTTATTGCCCCTAGTAATTTTCTATTGTCCCTAGAGATAAATTAGCTTGAACAGAATACTCACAGATTATACATTTATATTTGGAAAAAGTGGGATCCTCCTGGAATCAACGTTCACTTAGGAAATTTTAACAGTTAGGGGAATTTACAACTTTTTTGTATGATAAAAGAAGCAGAATTTTACTTTTTTCAGCGTTAAGTAGCAATGTTGTTTGAAAGTAATTTAAAGTAGACAAGATTCTGTATAATTTTCGAGAGCTGACATTTTCCGACTAGCTTTCCAATTATACCATATTTCGTTCGATTGGTAAATGTTAAACAACCCAGTTTCCAAGTGACGATCGTCGTTTTTCGATCGGCGATGTTTGGCATTTTTTCGATTTTCGATATTAAAGAGGTTCGATACATAATGGGTAATTTTTATGAATTTTTTGCATACGTATTAAAAGATGTACATAATTTTCATTTCGTACATTGGTTTATTGATACTTCGCTGACAATTTCACATCGTTACATTTTCTGTCCTTTTTTCGAGCGAATACTCCCTTAAAAACGGGGATAAAAAAGTCGAATGTATGTGGTTTTGATAACTGGCGATGATCCAGCGGAGAAAATCAAGCGATTTCGATCTATTTCTTTCCGGTGTTCGCGTTGTCTGTTCCTCTCCTCTCGATTTAATCTCTCTTCCTCTCGCCTTCTCCCGATCTACCCAAGCAGAAATAAAACAGTACCGAATAGCGCCAGAAGAGCACGACAGACCTTTAAACAGTGACGTCATCGAAGCTGTTTTCTCATGCCTTCGTAAATATAGTACTCTTCCGGCTGTTTGACTTGCAAATTGAGAGTACAATTAGAGAACTGTTCGAAATATTGCCGTTGGAATTATCACCGTTGCGACGAACAAGATGGGATTATGTGTTCTCCCCAGTTACTTGCGTAAAAATCGCGAAAACGCGTCGTTTTCTCCTCTTCCTACACTTCGTAATTGTATCTCGAACAGAGACTAGAGAAAAGTATGATTTTACGACGAGCTGATGTTCGTAGATTAATATCGGTAAAATCTACGGTATAGATTGTAGGTTATCTGTGACTAAGAATATTTTCGACGTCGATAATACTTACCGAATAATATTTTCGATCGTTTGTATGTAAAAGTTCGTGTTCTTAAGAAATATTCCATTCTGGAAAGATCTCCTCGAAATCTCTCGATTACTACCTTCGATGTAATCAACAAACAATTTTTTCTCAATGATGTTTTTTCTTTTATTGAAAGTTTTATAAAATAATAATTATTCATCGCTTTACCAGTGTCCCTTCTCCTGTTGATCGCTGCGAGGTTAGGATTATTACGGATCAAATCGTCCGGAAGGATGTGAAAAGTTGTCTGTATAATTATTTCTTCGGTTACTTATGACAGGGACAAGTAGTTACACATTAGTAATCACCGTGTGGAAATAGATCGTAATAAACATCGTGTAATTACACAAGTATCATAAGAACACCTTGTTCGACCATCAGATTAGACGAAATGAATTAATCGAAGCTTAATCTACGTATTACCTGTCTCCTGTAATTATACCTTTGTCGTTCGTGGTATTATAGGTTAGAAAATTCAAAGAAATGAAAAAAAGAAAGAAAATCAAATATATTTATGGAATAGAAAAGGAATATGGAGAAATCAAGATTGAACAGAGGATAAAACATGGACATATACTTGCATATTATATAACAAATGCAAATTTTGTGTCATAAATAATTATTTAGTTGACGGGAAACAGGTATTTTACCGAGAGAAAAAATATTTTATAGGTTATTAAAGGAGATTAAAAAGTGGTAGGTAGCATGCATCGATTACGTATGTGACGATAAGTTGGTACTATTAATTCAAACGTTCGGTGAACTGATCGATCTGATTTTCATTATACCGGGTCTGTCATTATAGATGATAATTGGAAATTCTTAGTTATGTGTCGTACAACTGTCACGCTACTGCCGTCTACCATGTGTATCGTATATCCCCTTTAAACGCGTGTACTCAGCTAGAATTGATTTGGTATTTTTAAACGGAACTTTTTCAATGGGTTATAAGTGTAAAAACCATATTCGATCATCTTTATTTCACATTTAACGAGTACAAATGAATTTCTGTCCGGTTGAGGATCGATAGTTTCGTTGCATTTCTTTCTAATGACAACTAGGTGTTTAGGCTAATAATCCTACACTCGTTCGTTGCTAAATTGCTCGTAATTGGGAGATTAAGTTTGGTTAAAGTCGAAGAGCCACTCGATACACTTTGTTCCCTAGATATTGTGGTGTTGGTTTACATTATGATTATCAGTAAAATCTAACGCGCAACATTTCAAAAAATATGTATCGTTAAAGTAATAAAATAGCGATAAGAAGAATCTTCTTACAATGTTAGTGAGATCTCCTGTAGAGAGCAGCACGGACAGAGTCAGACTCTACTGGCATCTGGCTCGGGTTCATGGAATTTCGTGGCGCCATCGGGAATTTACCATCGGTACACGGTGGTAATCGACCAAGAAAAAAAGTCGACACTTGTTTCACATGGCAAATTCTCCCATAATTTCCTCTTTAAACAAAGAGCAAACTTGCACGACAATTTCACTGCTTCCATAGTTGTTTCAAAGAAAATTCTCTATTTCCGCATGGAACATCTCGTACTTTCGTATTTATCGATATTTCTCCGTTCTTTAGATACATTTCTTCCAGGAACAAGGCAATTTCCATTGACATTCCCGAAAACTGAATTATCGATACGGATACGCCATCAATCATGCATTGCGCGCTCTATGTACTAAACGATCGAACAGTCTTGCCGCCCACATTGTAACGGAATTTTCAAATTGTTCAGTGACAGTTGCAATTGTACTATTTTTTCAAGTAATAAATGGTGAATGTTGTAAAAAAGTGAGTGAAAGAGCGAGTGCGAAGCCTGGACGACCATGGGGATCGTTCGGATGCAGAATTTCCTACGAAAACATCTTCTGTAAGTGAATCGTTGAATTTCTCTTTCTTCCTTACGTGACTTTTTAACGGCGCACCTTGAACGAGCGTTAGACGCATACTCGATATGTCGTAAGAAATGTTTTGTACGCGTTTTTTATGCGATAAAACAGGAGGCTCGTTGAAAAACGGCTGTTTTCCTCTTTGTGTATGCATTTTTTCGTGGAACACCGCGAAATGAAAAGCTTCGTGAATGTACAAGGACGTGCACCGGACACGATGCATTCATCCGTGCGAGATCCGCATACGAGTTGTTTATTGTTAGCCGGCTAACATGAGTTCCTGCATAAACTGATTGTCCAAATGATTCTAAATTGCCCAGGCTTCATTACAGGAATTGCTGCATTAGCTTTAATGAATATTATAGATATTTAACGTGTTCGTATACATGGGTACTAAGAGTTCGTAGGATTTTCGTAATATGGCCACCATTGTGGGTGAGGCACAATTTGGCGGGAAAGCATTAAGATACGTTAGTTGGAAAAAACGTTCTTCTCTCATATCGTAGAACCCTTAGCTTCGAGATTTCGATATAACGTTCGCAGGGAATATTCTCGAAATACTATTTTATCGTAAAATGCGAAACGTAGAAAATGGATATTTTGACCATTTGTCAATTGTGAAAGGCGCCTTAAATCTTTAGTCACCGATAAGTAACCTTTCTCTTTCGTTCTTAAATCACGTCGTTCCCGTGGAAATACCTGGATCTGGAACAAGGTAAATATATGGATTATCGAAGATTCATGGTACGAGGTCGTTATTAATCGGAAAGATGAATTCGACACGGCGTAGCGAGTCGAAAGACTCGTGGACCGAGCGAAAGTGGTCACATAAATGTCGGGGGGAACAGAGAACGCGGCCTAACGAATGTGGAGAGATCGGTGAACCGGAAGCGAAAGGCGCGCAGCTTCACGATTCGTTTGGTACGAGGTATACGCGTAAGATCGTCAGCCTTCTGGCCTTTAATGCATCACGAGAACGAGAAATCTCCTTCTTCTCTGTTTTCTGTGTTTCACTCTGATAAAGCTGCATCCATACGAATTGCAAATCTTTTCATTTCTAACCAAATATCGAATATTACGTCACTAGAAATATTCTTTATGCAATATTACACACGAAAAATTCATAATAAACATTTGAGTTTCTAGGTTAGGTTCTAATGGAGAATTTTCATTGAGATTTCGTCGCGTTTAGAAATTTCGTTTATGAAATATTACACACGAAAAATTCATAATAAACACTTCAGTTTCTAGGTTATGTTAGGTTAAGTTCTAATGCAGAATTTTCATCGAGATACGATCTCGTTTAAAAATTCCTTCGTAATTATCCACGGAAGACTCTTATCGGAAAAAACTTCCTAATGAGTTTCTAAAAGTGCTTACGGTGGATTAGATCGTTGGTAGAAGATGATAAATTTGAAACACTGTAAGTGACACGTCAGAACTCGATGATACGCGGCATCTTTTCCGATATTTGCAAAAAGCTTGGCCGCGATAAATCACAGCGAGAGGGTGACTCAGATGTAACACTTAGAAAACTCGATTGAATGAGATGCCTAACGCTTACGCAACATCGACGACATCGTCATAACGCGTTGCAACGGCAGCAAGGCCATGTCTCCAGAATTTACTGGTTATTGTATTAAACGTCTGGTAAAATGTTAAGTAAACATGGCGGACAAATTCACCGTCAAAAGTGATGCGTTGACGAAATATTTCCGTGCTAATATCTCCTCTCAGGTGTTAATGATACTATAGAAGTATCTGACCGTGAATTATCGTTAATGCTCGCGTGATAAAACAGGACAGACGCACGGCAGAAAAAGAAGGTAAGTGTAATAAAAGTGTAAGGCTAATTGGAAATTCGAAAGAAAGATTACAAAATAACGTTAAATTGTTAACTCGTTAATTTATTTACCGAGAAATTCTTTATTTTCACACAAAAATTAAGCAATTTCATTTTCATTTTTACAAAAGTAAAAGCTTTTAATTGTAAATTAGCAAGATTAAATTTCTGTTTTAGAGATGAATTTAGTTAAGAGGTTAAAGACCAGGAATTTGTTTGTAGACTTGACGTACGGTTGTTATTATACAAATTTTAAAATAGATTTATCGTATTCGTGTTTTATAACGTTTCTGTAGTATTTTAACAACGAAGACGCGGAATTCCGCGTTTATGAAGCAGGATTGAATGGAATACAGACAGATTGCGTAAGAGTTGTGGCATCTTCACGGTTTTTTAAGTCGTTATACCATCGACGACATTACGAATACACTGGTTACTAAATCGGGTATATATCTAGGAAAGAGTACTCGATGTCACTGTTCTTTAGCATCACAATATACAGCCTGTGTATTCAATTTTCCCAAAAACTAAGCTTCTCGTAAACACATTTATTCTACACATTCCATTTACTTCCTCACACAGAATCACCCTTTTCATGGTTAGGTTAGGTTAGTCATCACTAACACTCTGTATACATTCTTTTCGATATTAAAATTGCGAAACATTCCAAACTTCAATTTTTCCGAATGAAAAGAAATTATTTTGTCAATTAACGTAAAGTCACACTTGCCCTAATTTTGCACAATGTTGTACACTGTAAGGACACGTGTACGTTCTTAAGGTTTTAGGTTAGAAAAATTCGATGGAGGTTCGGATAACGAAGTATCGCGACTTTACCATCCGAGCGACGATTTCACTCTCGACTCGAAGATTCTCTATCGAAAATTTTTGCCGGATTTCGTAAAAATTTTCCAACAAACTGGCATTTTTCTTTAATCCCGGTGGCGGATTTTTGTTCACGGTAGGACCGTGACTAATCACGTGGGAAAGTATTACGTGCAGTTAGGTAGCATTGTAACGCGCATCCGACGTCCTTGCGGCATTCACAAGGCATTTTTCCATTCCCGTTAAATACCACACGGTGCACGGGATGAACGCGCAGCATTTATAGAATCTATGCCAATTAATGAATCGAGTCGAATCGAGTCGCGGCGACAAGAAAGAAAGAAAAAGAGAAGAAGAATTCGGTCGAACGAAGAAATAAGAAAGGAAATTTGCACGATTCCCTTTTCTGCGTTGAATTGTTCACGAAATAAGTAACTTGGAGAAACGATATTTCTGACCAAGTATCTCCTGCGGTATCGTAGTAATCGTGGGTCTGGCACGCACGAAGGAGCTCAATTAAATTGATCTCGGTAGTGTACCATTTTATTACGGCATTGTAAGGAACAATTGTTTTCTCACGTGTCTGAAAAACTGATTGCCAGTGATGTCACGTCCGGAGAGCGACCTTCGTTTGCCGGCACGTCCGGCGCTCCGTGTCTTTCTACGTAGATTTAGAAAAATGAGAAAATTACAAAGCGACCGGCAGCTCACGGGGATTTTTTTCAGAGCCCACCTTCCAGCTCTCTCTCGTGATCTTTATTGTCGATTATCGCGGAGGTAGACGGTGTTCCTCATTAGGGTCTCATCTTGTCTGCTTTCTTCTTGCTTTTTTGCCGTACAAGGGTGTGGATATTCAGCTCAGAAATCAGTTTTAACATCTTGCATCAGTTTTAAAACGCATCTTTTGTCTCGAATGAAAACTGAAGAATCAGTTTTCTGTTTTACTCTACAAGTGTCTGAATAATCAATTGGAAAATGAGTTGTTCTACTTTTCATTCGTCATCAAATTTCGACCCTTGTGTCAAATTAAAAAGCACCTCTTCTTTTCAACGACAATTGAAGAATTCGTACTCTTTTTACTCTACAAGTGTCCGAATAATCATTTTCACTGCTTTACCACTTTTAACCTCTCTCATCCATGAAAAATTTCAACACTTGTACCAAATTAAAAAGCATCTCTCGTCTCGAATGAAAACCAAAGAATCATTTCTCTCTTTTACTCTGCAAGTGTCTGAATAATCAATTGAAAAATCACTTGTTCTACTTCGTCATAAAATTTCGACCCTTGTGTCAAATTAAAAAGCACCTCTTCTTTTCAACGACAATTGAAGAATTCGTACTCTTTTTACTCTACAAGTGTCCGAATAATCATTTTCACTGCTTTACCACTTTTAACCTCTCTCATCCATGAAAAATTTCAACACTTGTACCAAATTAAAAAGCATCTCTCGTCTCGAATGAAAACCAAAGAATCATTTCTCTCTTTTACTCTGCAAGTGTCTGAATACTCAATTGAAGAATCACTTCTCCTCCTTTTTCACTTTAAACCTCTCTCATCCATAAGAAATTTCAACACTTGTACCAAATTAAAAAGCATCTCTTGCCTCGAATGAAAACCGAAGAATCACTTCTCTCTTTTGCTCTGCAAGTGTCTGAATAATCAACTGAAAAATCACTTGTTCTACTTTCCATTCGTCATAAAATTTCGACCCTTGTGTCAAATTAAAAAGCACCTCTTCTTTTCAACGACAATTGAAGAATTCGTACTCTTTCTACTCTACAAGTGTCTAAATAATCACTTTTTCTCCTTAAAATTCCAAGATTTTCACGACTTGTATCAAATCAAAAGCCATCTCCTGTCTCCACTGAAAACTGAAGAACCAGTTCTCCCTTTACCCTGAATAATCAATTGACAAATCGCTTCTCCTTTCCCACCTTTAACCTCTTGCATCCATCGAAAAAACGTCCAGAAGATTTCCTCAAGATTTTCAACACTTCCGTCGAACTTCAATAGAGTATCTTTTCCCTCCCGATGAAGACTTTTATCATCACAAACGATTGCCAGGTCACCGACCCAACGAATAATATTCCTCGTTCCAACCACCGAACCTACTCTCTCTACACACATACATATCTGTATGTTTTACACAATATTACATAAAAGCTTGGAAGTACGGATGCTGTATAAACGAAACGCGACCTCTGTATCTCGGCTACTCAGAAATATCTCGAGTTGGAGGAGGATGGTTCGATATCATGAACCGGGGACTCCCACGTGTCAGATTCACGTGTTCGGCCACGTGAACGATGGAAGACCGGCGGCGGCGTTCGCTCGATGGAAATCGTGTCGAAGGGGTGTAGACGGTGGTGGTGGCTTCGCCGGGGTGGAGGAATTATTAAATGCAAAACGTTTACCGAACTACCTTTTGCTTATTAGCACCGACTTGGAGGAGATGTTGCGTAACCGGTGGAACACGAGGGTGGGCACAATTGTGACTGCTCGATGACCCAAGTTAAGGTTGTGTTTTTCAGTAGAACAGGAGAAGAAATGTATCAACAGAGAGAGAGAGAGAGAGATTGGGGTTGGTCAGGTTAAATTAACGGAGGATATTGTATATTATTGTGACCGATCTATGTTTAGGAATTACAACCGTATCATGGAGAATAGAATCTCGGTTGTGTGGAACTGTGAATAGAGGTTTCGATCAAAAAATATCCTGGCTCTGAGTGGAACTGAATATAGCGGTGCCTCGTAAGGGTGGAGAAATACCGATGACACAATATCGCGTGGCTCACTTTGCGGGATTTAACCGTGGAATATAGTTCACTATAGTTTACCTCGGCCAGGTTTTTTTTTTTTAAATAACTTAGTAAGGATATTGTATGTGATACTTTTTTTTTACAGAAAGCATTTTTAGGAGCACTTTAAATTTTCTTCCGTGTAAGTTTTAATACTGTATATTGTTGTTACAGTTATTGTATTACTTTATAGGTAGGAGGACTTTTAGAGTGCAATCAAGAAATTCTGTAATTTTTAATATTGTAATACTTTTTTTTATAGTGTAGGGGAGTCTGGGATGGAGAGAGGTTTGGCGGAATCAGATGATAAAGGCGAGAGACGAGACAGTTTTAATTCTAATAAATAACTAATAATGTATTCTACACGGACACGAGTCCTATTTTCAACAACGCTCCTTCAATATACTTTTCTCACGCAAAGTTCGTTTCCCACACACACTATTTTTCCACAAGCTATCCGTTTTAAACCTTCCCTTGACGAGGGCGTTTCTTCTCTCCGCCAATTAGGGCTGTTTTCGGACGTACCCCTACGACGTTCCCCTTCTACCGCGATTTTTGGCGGAAAAACCGTTTCGCCCGGGAACGTCGCTTTCCGTCCTTTACTTCTGGTGACCAGATTTATGGCACGTCTTACCCACGGTCACATCGGCACCATAAACCTGGCCACCGTCCCGATCGGCGTGGCTGACGACCACGTGGGCCGCCCCAAACCCTAAATTTTGCCTACAATAGGAAGGAGGATTTTTAGGGAGCGTTAAAAAAATTTGGTAGATCGTTATTCTTACGAATTCTCTCTTAATATTGTAGGACCATATTTCTCAGAGCGTGTTTTAAAGATTTTTTGAAACTTTCAAATTTGGACCTCCCCGGTTCACCGAGCGTCGAGTTCCTATGGAAGAGTGATTCCTTTCGAGATTTAGACCCCATTTCTTCCACCTTCTCATTTTTCAAGTGAAACTGTTTCAAGTTTTATTTTTCGTGCTTGCTCATCTTCACTCGAATCTCAGCATCGAGAGAAACTCTTTTTCCCACTGAAAATCCTTCGTACTACCATCTACAGAGTGTTCCAAATAAACCAACCCACCATCGCCGTAAAATTCCTTCACCGAAGAAAAACCTACCCAGTTAACGCTTCAATCTACCCCAATTCCAGAATAGAATTCGACCATGTTCGGTTCTGAGG
>NW_017100207.1:237718-259306 GCF_001263275.1 Habropoda laboriosa | reverse complement strand
ACTTAACTATCCTGAGCCTCGTTGAGGAGGTATACAGAGACTGTTCTTTTTTGTTTATGTTTAGTTGAACTTTATTCGCGATCCGACCTGGTGGGCGAGGGTGAGCTCGCCCTTTATACATTTTTGCGAAGTGGAAATTCAGCAATCAGGGTGCCTAAGTGGTGGCGACAACCCTCTCCTTGCGCCCGCAGCGCGTTTCTTCGGAGAAGGGGATGCCTGTGTCAATGCAAAATTGTCCGCCCCGAGAGCGGTACCGCGGGCGCGAAGAATGACGTTCGCGCGGCGCATGGTAGACCAAGGGAGGTCTGATCGGCCGAAGTGAGGTTAGGCCAAAGGTGACTAATGATTTTTTGAAGGACCGAAGCGAGCTCGCGTGAATTTGCGTGCGACGCAACACTCGAAATTATCCATCCCCGAAATAAACATACCCGCGGTGAATTCTCGTAATCTTTTACCTCTGCGTGTCTCCGTATCGTGAGGAAAACAAAAGGGGCGCCACAGACTAATTAACCGAGGGATCCTCCAGCAAGCCCTTGAATCGCACTTGGTTTCGCTGGCATAATTGTTCAGACAGGCCAAATGAGAAAGGCTGTCGAAGTTGGTCAGTACTTAACTATCCTGAGCCTCGTTGAGGAGGTATACAGAGACTGTTCTTTTTTGTTTATGTTTAGTTAAACTTTATTCGCGATCCGACCTGGTGGGCGAGGGTGAGCTCGCCCTTTATACATTTTTGCGAAGTGGAAATTCAGCAATCAGGGTGCCTAAGTGGTGGCGACAACCCTCTCCTTGCGCCCGCAGCGCGTTTCTTCGGAGAAGGGGATGCCTGTGTCAATGCAAAATTGTCCGCCCCGAAAGCGGTACCGCGGGCGCGAAGAATGACGTTCGCGCGGCGCATGGCAGACCAAGGGAGGTCTGATCGGCCGAAGTGAGGTTAGGCCAAAGGTGACTAATGATTTTGTGAAGGACCGAAGCGAGCTCGCGTGAATTTGCGTGCGACGCAACACTCGAAATTATCCATCCCCGAAATAAACATACCCGCGGTGAATTCTCGTAATCTTTTACCTCTGCGTGTCTCCGTATCGTGAGGAAAACAAAAGGGGCGCCACAGACTAATTAACCGAGGGATCCTCCAGCAAGCCCTTGAATCGCACTTGGTTTCGCTGGCATAATTGTTCAGACAGGCCAAATGAGAAAGGCTGTCGAAGTTGGTCAGTCTTGTGTGCCTAAATTGTGGCACAACCGTGGGGTTATTATCGTTCGACATCCTCGCACGATTTCGCCAGTCAATCGCAGGCAAGTCAGAGGCATTGATGAACACGTCCCGTGCACCCCCGTGTATTTTCCACTCTAGCGGTCTCCATATTTCAACCCCAAAGGCAATGTGTCTAGCTTGGTCCAGCGAGGTCGTTTCTGTGGGCCACACGTTCATTCTCTCTCTATGTGTGTTCTTTTTTTCATTCATTCTCTTCTACTCTCTCTCTGTTTTCCTTCGCTCGAGATGAGAGCAGATGGGGTAGATGCGTCGAAGCATATTCCGCCTGGGTTTGGACAGATAAAGCTCCTCTTCTATAGGTCGATTAAAATATAAATTGTGCTCGTCGTTGCAATCGTTTCACCCTTCCATGGATGAGGTCGTTCTTCTACCTTCGCGATCCAACTGTAACCACCGGCCACTTCCGGTTCGAGAGGGTGCTCGATCGAGTTGATTGAACGCTTTTCAGCTTTCAGCCTCTTTTAGGTTATGTATCTTTGCTGGATTTTTATTGAAAATTCGTTTTTTTGTCATCGAACTTTTTTGGTTTTTCGCTTTCGTCGGTCTTCCTTTTTTTTTTTTTGAGAATTACGAGCATAGTAATTGGTACACATCGGACCAGGGAACCTTTCGGGGCCGAAGAGCCATTTCAACAAAATAACGTAGAAAGAATAAAATTTAGCGAGCCGCAATTTTAATTTAAGAATTCACGCATTGCAGTTATCTTTTGGGGGGTAGCTGTCGGTTCTGTGGTGGCAAGTAGATTTTTATTAAACATTTAAGAGCCGCAGGTTCCCGACTCCTGCGTCAGACCGTAGGCTTTGTGTAAATGTTGTAATTAATGTGTTACAGGGATTTGTTTGTACGACGATGGTAAAACGTGTGGATGATTATTGATGATATTCAATAAAGTACTCGTTGCAATTTGATCATCTCTGTGATTAATGATTTCTTCACACGCATCGTATGAATATTAAACATCGATCGAGAGCTTCTTGAGAATTGTGAAACGTTAAAAATCAACACTGCGATTTAATAGTCCATCCGATACAGAACCCACGCGCTTTAACAATCATTATTACACTTCTGTGTCATGAAACATTTTTGCATTATCCTCGTTTCGATTGTGAAATCGATGCACGGTCGATTTTAAATTCTCTTCAATTCATTGTCCAAGGAAAGGAGTGGGGCAAGAAATATTTATGGAGTGATAGTGAAATTTAGGTTAAATTGGGTTAGGTTAGGAATCATTCTCGATTTTAAATTATGCATTATTCGGTAAAATTTAGGTTAGGACTAATGTCCGACTTGAAATTCCACATTATTCGGTCAAATTTAGGTTAGGACTTACGTTCGACTTAAAATTCCACGTTATTCGAGGAAAAGTGACGGAGGAGGAAATATTCACGCAATGATAGGAAAATTTAGGTTAAATTGGGTTAGGTTACTCTCGCACTCGATTTTAAATTACGCATTATTCGGTAAAATTTAGGTTAGGACTAATGTCCGACTTGAAATTCCACATTATTCGGTAAAATTTAGGTTAGGTTTCACGTTCGACTTAAAATTCCACGTTATTCGAGGAAAAGTGACGGTGGAGGAAATATTCACGCAATGATAGGAAAATTTAGGTTAAATTGGGTTAGGTTACTCTCGCACTCGATTTTAAATTACACATTATTCGGTAAAATTTAGGTTAGGTTTCACGTTCGACTTGAAATTCCACATTATTCGGTCAAATTTAGGTTAGGTTTCACGTTCGACTTAAAATTCCACGTTATTCGAAGAAAAGTAGTGGAAAAAGAAATATTCACGCAGTAATAGTAAAATTTAGGTTAGGACTCCTTCTCGTTATTCGAAGAAAAGTGGTGGGGGAAGAAATATCGACGCGATATTAGTAAAATTTTTGTACGATCGAGCTAAGAATGCACGTGTAAGATTGATAACAGTGAAAGAACAGTGGTGTTGCAGACAATGATGTTTTATTAATGCTCCATGTAAGATTAATAAGGGCAAACGAGGTGGCACATTAAGTGTGGGCATTAGGTGGACAAAAAGCAGCGATCGCCGCGTAACGTGTCCCGTCACGGTGTTCTTCGTGGCTGCATACATGCATTCTGGACGACCTGCTCTCTCTCTCAATGATCCGCGCACGAGATTACTTTGATATACAACAGTTTAGCCGTCGAACACGTTGGGTTGTCGCAGGTCAGGTCAATTCAGGTCAACGTACTCCTTGGACACTGTCTGTGTACGTCCTCGCTTCCCGTCTTTCTTCCTAACTCATCTCTTTCTTCTTATTCGTCTGCTCAGCTTCCTTCGATTCTCCTTTATTTCGTTATTCAGGACGTTAACGGCAGGGAAAGCGTCTCGTTTCCTGGAGAATTTTTGTTTTTCTCCAATTGTGGGATTTTTGGTGTTACTGTTTTTTAGCGTGAGATTTTTGATCAGGAAATTGGGAAATTCCTTAGTTAGAGAATTAGAGAAAATTAGAGAATTAGGAAGACTTGTATTTGGAAAAAATTGAGATAGTCTCTGACGAGGAAAACTCGTGCTTAGAAAATTAAGAGAACGAAGAATTCTCTTGATCGGGAAATTGGGAAAATTAGAGAATTATGAAGATTTCTGTTTGGAAAAAATTGAGATGATCTCCAACGAGAGAAATTCATGATTGGAAAATTAAGAAAATGAAGGATTCTCTTGATCAGGAAATTGGGAAAATTAGAGAATTAGGAAGATTTCTGTTGGGAAAAAATTGAGATGATCTCTAAGGAAAACTCGTGATTAGAAAATGAAGAGAATGAAAAATTCTTTTCATCGGGAAATTGGAAAAATTCGAGAATAAGGAAGACTTCTGTTTGGAAAAAGTCGAGGCAACCTCTTACAAGGAAAACTCATAATTAAAAAATTAAGAGAACGAAGAATTCTCTTGACCAGGAAATCGGGGAACTTGTATATTCTGTTAATTAAGAATTTACAGAATTAGGAAGACCTTCTGTTTGGAAAAAGTCGAGGCAACCTCTGTCGAGGAAATTCGAACAATGTTCAGCTTGTAACATTCAGAAAAAATTAGCGATTTTTTCCTCGATAAACTAATGCAACGTTTGGTGCGATAGTTGACGTTGCTCAAGAAACGGCAGGCTGTTGAAATAGTTTTTCCGTCTGTGATTTATCGTTTTGCAAAAAGAGAAAGGAGATGGAGCATGGATGCACTAGCGTCGGTATGCAGTTTCCATGTAACCGGCTCTCGAAAGTAAATAACAAAACGCATACGCGTTTCGCTGATATTTACGTGAATAAACAATCTCGTATAATGAAAAGAGATTGCGATCAGTACCACCGACTTGCTGCCTACGCATAATTGCCTCTATGACGCGCTAAATTGATGCGTGGCACAATAATTTGCATCGTTGGTGCGAAACTGCGTGAGAAACACCGTTTGGTCGTTTCATTTTTACACACTGTAAAATTCAAATTTCACAAACATTCAAGTATAAAAAAGAGTTTGTTTCATTCTTCATGAGCTCCTTCCCCATCCCTAATTAAATAACAGCGAATCTTACGAAACATGTGAAACATACAGAAATATGAAAAGCATGCAAATATCGCATCGTGATAGCTCCTTAAATACGAAAAAGAAATTTCTACCCAACTCCCATCCCGTCACCTCGATTTCCCACAAAAATAGGCATTTTAAAATACCACTTGACACACATCTCACCCGAAACACCCAAACCGGCACTCTCCCATTAATCTTGAAAAAAAACAAGCGCATCCACTATCACGGATCTCCCTCTAAATTGGGCTTAACCGTTCCAGCTCACCTCTTCCCATTACCAATCCCAAATCTCCACCTTCTCCCGTGGATCTGTAGTATCAATTAGCCGATGATTACACCCGGAGCTGCATTATTCATCTCCGTAGAAAACACTCTGTCTGTGACCCGCTAATTAAATCCAACTAACAAGCGGTGCACGAAAATTGACTACCAAATCCTGTCCCGGTAGCAAATATAACGAGCCAATATGCAATAAAGAATAAAGAAAAAAAAAAAATTAAGAAAATCTTCGATCCGTCTTCTAACTCGATCTTCCAGGTGTATTATCGTTCGGTCCATCGTGCAACCAACTTTACACCTCTGGTCGTCCGACAAAGATCCATCGGAAACACGCGCGAGAATTTCTGCCGAATATTTGTATGAGAAACGCGCGTCGAGCATTTCTCGTGAAAATTTGTATCAGAAACACGCCTCGAGAGTTTCTCGTGAAAATCTATATCTGTTACACCTTCTCTGTCTATCTGTGTGTACCTGCGTGCGTAATAATCCCATTGATCTCTATCAGAAGTGAAGTTACCTGTGTCGGCGCAAAAAATACGCGTTCCAGATTGACACACCAGTGTTCCGTGTTCGAATTTCACGCGGTGGCTGATATCTGGAAGTGGAACGTATAGCCCCCGGTCTCCCTCTCTCTCTCTCTGTCCCGTCGGTACTTAGGCGGGGTGGCGTGTGTACAAGCGTACACGTGACCGAGGAACGTGCCTCCTGGTGCACGTGGACCCGAGGCACATCCCCCAACCGCTCTCACTCGTCGGGCCTCGTGCTTTCAACCCTCTTTTGCTCGAGGCGGAGGAGAGGAACCTGTTCCTCTCAGTCATCCTCGAGCCTCTTCGGGCTCTACGCGCGCGACATCCTTACCTTCCCGTCGATCATCATCTCTCTCACACACGCACACACAAGTGTTGACACTCGGTGAAATTCTCTTTGTTTTTCCTCTGCTTGAACTGTCGAGAAAAAAACACGGAGGTTTTTGGTTATTTTTTGGCGGATTTTTCAGAGTTCAGGCATTTCTCTCTCTTTCTCTGTCTGTTTGTTTGTCGTTTGTGAGAAGGAAACGGGTCGAATGTGTAGATTTATACAGAGAAAGAGATTGGTGTTTATGGTCATCATGCGTGGCTAAGGGTGCATGCACATACTTGTACGTGTAGCCGTATAAATTTACACGATGGAATGTGTGTGCGAGGGTGAGGAGGCTGTTTCTTCGAATTTCAGGCTTCACCTGCAACTCTGGATTTACCTGGTTCTACGTTGTTTCTTGGTGCGTGGTTCTTTTTTGTGGGATTGTGGTGGTTCGTTCTTCTGAAGTGATATTTTGTGCAATTTAACCCTTTCGTGGCGAGTTTTTGCCGGTCTTACCAATTTTCGTCGAGCGAATAAGAAATTTTTCGAGAGAATCTTCGAGTTGACGTTTGCCCAAAATTTGTAATATTGTACAGCTGTAGTTTAGGAAAATTCTACGGTAATTGCCGTTAAATACGCTTGTGCTCGATGATAGTTTCGATCGGATCGTCTTGCTCTTCGTCCATCATGAAAAATTTATAGTCTGGCGAAACCTGTGTGGGCAGTGTACATCGCGATGTATTAACATCGCAGGTATTGTTTCTCGATTCTTTCCGAAGGCTTAATTCGCATGTGCATGGTCCTTGGCGACTCGAGTACTCGTTTCTCGACAACGTGTCCTCTGTGTCTATTCGTCGATTCAAATCGACGGAATACTCTAGAAACTCGTTTGCTTCAATTCAGCGTCGCTGGTAATTTTTCACTCTTTCAAATTGGAAACCTTGAAAACTCTCTTCAGCGTCGCTGTTAATTTTTAGCTTTCGAGCTTCGAAGCAGAGAAATTGGAAACCTTGAGAAATCTGTTCAGCGTCGCAAGGAATGTCTAACTCTCGAGCTTCGGAGCAGAGAAACTCGAAATCTTGAGAATTCTAGGCTTCCTAGTTACCAATCGCTACGAGCAAAGCAATCTTCAAAAATTCTACGTTATTACTCTAACCGATCACTGAAAGCCCAAGTAAAAACTGGTAAAAGCTTCCGTATTTCGGTCAGTTCGCAGTTCGCCTCGCGGGAACAATCTGTCGAACTCCACACATGTCGAATAATTCACTGAAACCACGAGCAGAGACTAAAAATTGTGCAGTCGAAAATCGAAACAGAGAAACAAACTAAACTAAACTAACCACCTGAGATAACAAGTGAACCTATCCTCCAAAGGGGAAAAAAAAAGAAGAACAAAAAACTACACACAGTGGATTGGTACAGTGTATATGTGTGTGTGATAAGAAAGAATCGAAGAGAGAGAGGTTAAACTGGCAGCTGGAGGAGAAGTTTTGTACGAATGGGGAGCGAAGAAGGTGATGGAATGGCGAACGTGGATGCCGCCTCTTCGTGGCAACAATATTACACCTGGTGTGGCTCTTATTCTCACCCACATTCCCATTCACATCCCCATGGTGGCGGTGGAGGTGGTGGTGCGACAGCTCCAGTTCAACCACACACTCATTCGTCCCATCATCCCCACTTTCATCATCCGAATCATCTGAATCAGTACCAAGGAGATCAGTATCAACAGCAATCCCTGGCGGCATCCAGTGCCGCGAACGCGTCCGCCCACTATTCAACCTCGCAGCAGTATCATCTGCAGCTGCAACCCGCCCAGACGCCACCCTTGCACCAACAGCAACAGTTCCACCCTGTTAGGGGACAGACCGTGGCGAGGAGAGCCGCTCCATACGACAGAACAGGTATCCAATGTACAACTTTTCCGCCATCTTGCTCTCTGCTAACTTCTCACGGGCGTGCGAATGTGTGCGTGGAGAGAAACGATCGAAAGGGGTGTGTATCTGAGATTGGTGTGGTTGCGGTAGCAATGGCGATAACGAGAGCGTTTGGTCGTTGGAGTTGGGTGAGATTTAGTTAGGGACGCTTAGGGGATGTTGACGAGTCATGGATTGGAGATTATTGGGATGTGAACCATAGATGTGATCTTAGATTTCTTTGAAGTAACAATTGAAAATTTCTTGCTTTCACATTTCTTTTGTTGAATTGAATGAAAAATTTCAGGCGCGATTTAAGATCCGTTGAAAATTTATCGATTTCAAATTTCTTTCGTTGAATTCAGTTGCAAGTGCGCAAAGGACAAAAATTTAGGGTGCCAAAAGGCGCCAAGAGCACAGTGTTAGCAAATTTTCAAAGCGTCTATTGTCACCGATAACAGTGAAAGGGTTGATATTCGGAAGACGAAAAGTTTGGGTACTACCGAAAAGTGGTATGAAATTTAGGACGTCAAACATACCGAGATTGTGTTCGCACAAGATTGCACGTGCAACAGCGATGTATCTATCTTCGAGATAATTCAATATAAGGATAAAACATGGTAAATTGTTCGCGTTCCACCCAATCTTGTCCTTGGCTTCCGTATGGCTATTATCCTTCTCGCAACCCTGGAGGATTCAACGTGAAATTACATAAGCGACGGCGTGGTGGGTGGTCACGCGACGTCAATCACCAAATGGCTTGATCCTTCTCGAAGAATTAATAACCTCGGACAGTTTAGCTTGTTTCGTGAACGCGGTATATATCATCCTGATTAAAATCCCATTCTCCGTGTCGTATGGCCCGGTTTATACCCCGGAGGATCGCGTTTTACTTACACGCGAAATCTCTTGGTACCGTGGTTCCTTCTTTCACGCCGGAGAAAGGACCTCGGTTACTAATAATCGATAACCAATGCACTTGGTGAAAGAATGCCCAATTAAGCTATACGTGAGTTGCAATCTTACGATTTACGAATTTTTTGCATTTTTAGTAATACAAATTTTAAGCGGCAAATTTAATTTGGAATTTGTTTTAATTAATTCGGATAATATTTTCGATAACAGATGAAAATTTTCACGAGGAGAACTGAAAATGTCTACTGTAATTTTCATTCATAAGTCACTCACGTTACAATTTGGGAATTTTTTCAATTATTTTCACACGTTTTCTAACGCGGATAGTATTTTCAATAATACAAATTGTCACGAGGAAAGCTGAAGATACCTTTCAAGTGGGTATGTTTCATTTGGATAATATTTGGAAGGAATGCCTAATTAAATTATACGTCAGTTACAATATAGGAATTTTTTCAATTATTTTCACACGTTCTCTAATACCGACAGTGTTTTAAATAATACAAATTTTAAGCGGTAAATTCAATTTGGAATTTTTTCAAATTGATTCCGGTAACATTTTCAATAACAGATAGAAATTTTCACGAGGAGAACTAAAAATATCATCCACGTTACAAATAATCTCACACTCTTTAAGATATTTATTCCTCCGGTTCTCCAAAGGTCGAGACCTCCTCCCGGAAGCCCCAAACAGCCTGATTCTAAGCAGCGCCCGTCCTCACGGAAGCCCTAACCTTTTAAATTCTCCGATTGACACCTCCTACTCCTCATATTTCCATCATTCCATCTTTATATATGATTTACTTACTAAAAAAAGAACATTATTGACCCATTTACGTATTACACAACCTAATATCTCTGTGCAAAGGGGTTAGTCAGATTTTTACAAGTAGAATTTTCATCGAATCACCGTATAATCTCCAGCAGTGGGTTTCCCCTAAATAAATTCAAAGTACAAACAACGAATAGGGGGTTTGGGGTCGTATAAAAGCAACAGATTCCCCCATGAATAATTCAGCGTTCGTTTCAGCCACGGTTGCGTCGAGACTTGCTTCTTCTTCTTCTTCCTCCTCTTCTTCGTCCCCCTTCTGTCGCGCGTTCATCCCTTCAGTGAGAGTCTTCCAGACAAGCTGGATTTACTTCACTCGATCGAGTCGTTTTCGTCGACATTTTTGTTTCCATCGTCTCGGTGGATACGTAACAGCATGTAACTTCCGTAGATTTTCTTTTTCTCTTGTGTAGATATGTGTATGCAGCTCGCTCAGTTACGCAAACGTTGTTTTCTTTTTATTTTTTTCCTGCTTCGAGAAAAATCGCGTATTTCGTGCCGTATCTCTGTCAGACAGAGATTTCTACAGTTGGTTTCAGGTTTCTTTGAAATTGTTTAAACGATTATCGAGTAGCGGTTGGCTGTGATAAGTGAGGATAAAGTTCGTTAAAATTGACAGTTTGTTCGTTTAAAGCCGCTACCGTGAACGAAGGAAGCGCCTCATTACCGGTTACGATCATCATTTTCCGCAAGATTGCCTTTGATTATAATGATTATCGTGCAGAGCCGGGTCCTTTGCCGGTGGGCTTGATTCTTTGATCGTGTATCGATCGAATGTTAGTCGATAATACTGTGAAACTGTTAATACGTCGATCGTTCTTCTTGGCGAACTTGGCGTGGGGTTTATTTTTGAGGCTCGTGGGTGGTTTCACCGAATGATTTTATTCTTCATATATTGGATACTCGAGATATTCGGAAAATTGGGAAATTTAGGATCTTGGAGAATTTAGAAAATGAGGAGTTTGGGAAATTGAGACTTTGAGAGATTTGGCTGATGGAAAATGGAGGAAATTGGGAATTTGAGAGATTTGGCTGATGGAAAGTGGAGGAAATTGGGAATTTGGAAATTAGAAAATTAGAAAAATTAAGGATTTCGGATTTTAGGAAATTGGGAGTGTAAAAGTTTGGAAAATTGAGAGATTTGGCTGGTGGAAAATGGAGGAAATTGTGAATTTGAAAATTAGAAAAGTTAAGGATTTCGGATTTTAGGAAATTGAGGAAATTGGGAGTGTAAAAGTTTGGAAAATTGAGAGATTCGGGAGATGGAAAATGGGAAAAATTGTGAATTTGGAAATTAGAAAAGTTAAGAATTTGGGATGTTAGGAAATTGAGAAAATTGGGAGTGTAAAAGTTTGGAAAACTGAGAAATTTGGAGGATGGAAAATGGGGAAAATTGGGAGAATGGCAAAATTGTGAATTAGAGTAAATTAAAAATTTGGGAAATTGAGAGAATTGGGAACGCAGAAGTCTGGGAAATTGAGAAATTTGGGAATGGAAAAGGAGGAAAATTTGAAAAACTCCCGAGTTTTGTATCCTACAATTTTCTAATTCCCCATAATCGATATTTCCAACAACGAAATCCAGCCAATCCACTGGATAACACTCCTCCTAAAATCTTCGTCTCCTAAAAATCCTTCAACCTCGCGTTCCAGTTCCAGATTATTCACCTAGCAACATCCTCTTTTTTTCCCGCGATACTGTCTCCATAACCCGAAACGACGAGTGTTTTCGCGACGGACACTCTTACGAATAACGTGGCAATGCATGCACGCTGTTATTTTTCTCCCATGGAAATTCAGCGATAATCCTGACGCTGAAATAAACCGCAACGTCCATCATCCCGAGTGGCGGTACATGAAAACCGTATCTAATCGTTCGCCATTTCCATGAGAGCGGCACTGTCTTTCACTGGCCTGTCCTTTCTCGTTCCTACTTTTATGCTACTCCTTTTATTCAAATTGTCCAGTGGCCAGTTTCCATGTATACGCAAAACTCTATGAATCATTTTTTCTCGCATCTTTTTTACGTTAAACCATGAATTTTCATGTATTAATAAATCCAACGGTGATTGTGAAACATACTTTCGAGAAAGAGTCGTTTGCACGGCAAAGTTTATTTAAAATGGTAATTGACCGGTATACTTCTTTTGCCTTTCTAAGATACTTCGTTATCGAGAATGAGTTTTAGGGTTTTTAGAGATTTTTCAGAGATGCAAATTTTGAAATCTTTGAGATTTGGGAACTTGGAGATTTGAAGGCTTTGGGATTTCGATGCTTTGAAATTCGGAAACTTAGAGATTTCAGGGCTTTGAGATTTCGATGCTTTAAGATTTGGGAACTTGGAAATTTGAGAGCTTTGAGATTTGGATGCTTTGAAATTCGGAAATTTAGAGATTTGGAAGCTTTGGGATTTGGATGCTTTGAAATTTGGAAACTTAGAGATTTGAGAGCTTTGGGATTTGAAATCTTTGAGATTTGGAAACTTAGAGATTTGAGAGATTTGGGATTTGAAATCTTTGATATTTGAGAGCTTTGGGATTTGAAATCTTTGAGATTTGAGAGCTTTGGGATTTGAAATCTTTGAGATTTGAGAGCTTTGGGATTTGAAATCTTTGAGATTTGAGAGCTTTGGGATTTGAAATCTTTGAGATTTGGATGCTTTGAAATTCGGAAATGTAGAGATTCGAGAACTTAGAGATTTGGGATCTTAGAGATTTGGGATCTTAGAGATTTGAGAGATTTGGGATTTGGATGCTTTGAAATTCGGAAATGTAGAGATTCGAGAACTTAGAGATTTGGGAACTTAGAGATTTGGGATCTTAGAGATTTGGGATCTTAGAGATTTGAGAGATTTGGGATTTGAAATCTTTGAGATTTGAGAGCTTTGGGATTTGAAATCTTTGAGATTTGGATGCTTTGAAATTCGGAAATTTAGAGATTCGAGAACTTAGAGATTTGGGAACTTAGAGATTTGGGATCTTTGATATTTGAGAGCTTTGGGATTTGAAATCTTTGAGATTTGGATGCTTTGAAATTCGGAATCTTAGAGATTCGGGAGCTTTGAGATTTGAATGCTTTGAAACTCGGAAATTTAGAGATTTCAGGGCTTTCAAATTTGGATGCTTAAAAATTCGGAAACTTATAGATTCGCAACAACTGAACACACACACCATTCAGAAATACTTCCCTAATTACTAAGATTTTTCGACACTCTCCTTTACCAAAGATCACAATTCCATCGATCACTATCTCACAGAAAAATTCCTCGATTAATACATCACAGACAGAGGACAAAACTTAACACAGAATAGTCAATGGAAGAGTACACTTCAGCCTTGACTGGCGACAGAAAAAGCGGAAAATTCCCATGAACACCGGAAGTCGTTTGCTCTCTGTGCACCACGAGCCTCGGACAGGACACGCGATTACAAATTACAACGAAGAATATTCCACAAAATCCTCTTACTTTACAAATCGTCGAATGTCGACAAGTTTGTTTTGTGAAAAAAAAAAAAAAAAGGAAAAGAAAAATCACCGGGACAATTAGTTCCACGGTTGTTATTCATTAAACAAGATCCACCTTCATCTACGATCTTCCGTGAATCGTCCACTATGACTGCATATTGTAATCAATGGTGTATCCTGGTGTTTCTTCGCAGAGTTCCCAAGGACGCGTTCCGTCTCGTTGACGAGGATAATGCAACGTTTCAGGATAAGTCGCGATCGTCTTGATGCTGATTTTCTAAGCCGAGGATCGTTTAGAATTTTCTACTACTTCTCCCACTTCGCATCCTTCCGCGACCAATAATCTTTGTTTTCCTTCTTCTTCTTCTTCTGGCTGGTTCTTTATCCAACCAGCTTATTCGTCAGCTTTCAGATCGTAAATTAAGGAATATGTTTTTAATAAATATTAGATGTAACGTAAGGTTTATGTTAACGTAGAATTAAACGTAGAGTTTCCATGTGTTTTTCACGTAGTAAAATTGTAAGAGCGATATTGCTGTTCAAGTAAAGCCTATTTCTTCGCGAAGGATTCGCTCGAAGGCGAAGGTTTACGCTTCCTTTCGAACGGGTTCAGCTGATGAAGTTGTTAGCGAGAGATGTACCGACCCTTTCTTTCCTGAGGATGCAGGTGAGAGGACGGAGGAAATAGTTTATCTCGGTTTGCGAGTGGAGAAGGTGATTATACATACGAGAGTTACTCGAGTGTTATTAGGGTGGTGCACACGGAATTCCTGTTTTCTCTGGGGAAGTTTCAACGGAGATATTTTCTTGCTTTTTAGGTATTTTATTTAATCGGAATGATGCACGAGACTTTGAGTTTCTGGGATTTTTCTCGAGTTGGGTTTGGTGGATATAACATTTCAGAATTCAGTAGGCGATCTTTTTTCAGAGATGGTTCTTTCTTCCTGGATTTCTTCTGAAATTTCTTCCTGGAATTCTGCCTAGATTTCTTTCTAAATTTCTTCCTAGCTTTCTTCTTAGATTTCTCCCTAAATTTCTTTCTTTTCTTTCTAAAATTTCTGTCTAAATTTCTTCTTAGATTTCTTCTTAGATTTCTTCTTAGATTTCTTCTTAGATTTCTTCTTAGATTTCTTCTTAGATTTCTTCTTAGATTTCTTCTTAGATTTCTTCTTAGATTTCTTCTTAGATTTCTTCTTAGATTTCTTCTTAGATTTCTTCTTAGATTTCTTCTTAGATTTCTTCTTAGATTTCTTCTTAGATTTCTTCTTAGATTTCTTCTTAGATTTCTTCTTAGATTTCTTCTTAGATTTCTTCTTAGATTTCTTCTTAGATTTCTTCTTAGATTTCTTCTTAGATTTCTTCTTAGATTTCTTCTTAGATTTCTTCTTAGATTTCTTCTTAGATTTCTTCTTAGATTTCTTCTTAGATTTCTTCTTAGATTTCTTCTTAGATTTCTTCTTAGATTTCTTCTTAGATTTCTTCTTAGATTTCTTCTTAGATTTCTTCTTAGATTTCTTCTTAGATTTCTTCTTAGATTTCTTCTTAGATTTCTTCTTAGATTTCTTCTTAGATTTCTTCTTAGATTTCTTCTTAGATTTCTTCTTAGATTTCTTCTTAGATTTCTTCTTAGATTTCTTCTTAGATTTCTTCTTAGATTTCTTCTTAGATTTCTTCTTAGATTTCTTCTTAGATTTCTTCTTAGATTTCTTCTTAGATTTCTTCTTAGATTTCTTCTTAGATTTCTTCTTAGATTTCTTCTTAGATTTCTTCTTAGATTTCTTCTTAGATTTCTTCTTAGATTTCTTCTTAGATTTCTTCTTAGATTTCTTCTTAGATTTCTTCTTAGATTTCTTCTTAGATTTCTTCTTAGATTTCTTCTTAGATTTCTTCTTAGATTTCTTCTTAGATTTCTTCTTAGATTTCTTCTTAGATTTCTTCTTAGATTTCTTCTTAGATTTCTTCTTAGATTTCTTCTTAGATTTCTTCTTAGATTTCTTCTTAGATTTCTTCTTAGATTTCTTCTTAGATTTCTTCTTAGATTTCTTCTTAGATTTCTTCTTAGATTTCTTCTTAGATTTCTTCTTAGATTTCTTCTTAGATTTCTTCTTAGATTTCTTCTTAGATTTCTTCTTAGATTTCTTCTTAGATTTCTTCTTAGATTTCTTCTTAGATTTCTTCTTAGATTTCTTCTTAGATTTCTTCTTAGATTTCTTCTTAGATTTCTTCTTAGATTTCTTCTTAGATTTCTTCTTAGATTTCTTCTTAGATTTCTTCTTAGATTTCTTCTTAGATTTCTTCTTAGATTTCTTCTTAGATTTCTTCTTAGATTTCTTCTTAGATTTCTTCTTAGATTTCTTCTTAGATTTCTTCTTAGATTTCTTCTTAGATTTCTTCTTAGATTTCTTCTTAGATTTCTTCTTAGATTTCTTCTTAGATTTCTTCTTAGATTTCTTCTTAGATTTCTTCTTAGATTTCTTCTTAGATTTCTTCTTAGATTTCTTCTTAGATTTCTTCTTAGATTTCTTCTTAGATTTCTTCTTAGATTTCTTCTTAGATTTCTTCTTAGATTTCTTCTTAGATTTCTTCTTAGATTTCTTCTTAGATTTCTTCTTAGATTTCTTCTTAGATTTCTTCTTAGATTTCTTCTTAGATTTCTTCTTAGATTTCTTCTTAGATTTCTTCTTAGATTTCTTCTTAGATTTCTTCTTAGATTTCTTCTTAGATTTCTTCTTAGATTTCTTCTTAGATTTCTTCTTAGATTTCTTCTTAGATTTCTTCTTAGATTTCTTCTTAGATTTCTTCTTAGATTTCTTCTTAGATTTCTTCTTAGATTTCTTCTTAGATTTCTTCTTAGATTTCTTCTTAGATTTCTTCTTAGATTTCTTCTTAGATTTCTTCTTAGATTTCTTCTTAGATTTCTTCTTAGATTTCTTCTTAGATTTCTTCTTAGATTTCTTCTTAGATTTCTTCTTAGATTTCTTCTTAGATTTCTTCTTAGATTTCTTCTTAGATTTCTTCTTAGATTTCTTCTTAGATTTCTTCTTAGATTTCTTCTTAGATTTCTTCTTAGATTTCTTCTTAGATTTCTTCTTAGATTTCTTCTTAGATTTCTTCTTAGATTTCTTCTTAGATTTCTTCTTAGATTTCTTCTTAGATTTCTTCTTAGATTTCTTCTTAGATTTCTTCTTAGATTTCTTCTTAGATTTCTTCTTAGATTTCTTCTTAGATTTCTTCTTAGATTTCTTCTTAGATTTCTTCTTAGATTTCTTCTTAGATTTCTTCTTAGATTTCTTCTTAGATTTCTTCTTAGATTTCTTCTTAGATTTCTTCTTAGATTTCTTCTTAGATTTCTTCTTAGATTTCTTCTTAGATTTCTTCTTAGATTTCTTCTTAGATTTCTTCTTAGATTTCTTCTTAGATTTCTTCTTAGATTTCTTCTTAGATTTCTTCTTAGATTTCTTCTTAGATTTCTTCTTAGATTTCTTCTTAGATTTCTTCTTAGATTTCTTCTTAGATTTCTTCTTAGATTTCTTCTTAGATTTCTTCTTAGATTTCTTCTTAGATTTCTTCTTAGATTTCTTCTTAGATTTCTTCTTAGATTTCTTCTTAGATTTCTTCTTAGATTTCTTCTTAGATTTCTTCTTAGATTTCTCCCTAAATTTCTGCCTAAATTTCTTCTTAGATTTCTTCTTAAATTTCTTCCTGGATTTCTTCTTAAATTTCTTCCTAGATTTCTTCTTAGATTTCTCCCTAAATTTCTGCCTAAATTTCTTCTTAGATTTCTCCCTAAATTTCTGCCTAAATTTCTTCTTAGATTTCTTCCTAGATTTCTTCCTAGATTTCTTCCTAGATTTCTCCCCTAAATCTCTCCCCAAACTTTTTCCAAAGCCCAGAAGAACGACAGTCTCCTGTCACATTTGCAAACGAGTGTTACTTTATCCCCACCGTAAACAACGAGACTTTTACACCACCTCGATATGTTGACTTTTCAACGAGTCTCTATCCGAGTGATAGTTACGTACACGTTATTTTACAAGTAGATTGATAGTTTGGCTAGATTGGAAATTAGCTAAGTACCACGTACATGTGCATTCTGTGTCACGATGTTCTACGGTGAAAGTGAAAAGGCGATAAGTTAAACTTTGCATCTCCTTTGTTCCATCCCGATGATGTTCGATTCCACTGGAATTATAGTAATTACCAGACCTGTCACTGTCAACACGCTTGAAAGCTACAATAGACAAGGATTAATATTACAATTCCCCTTTCTTCATGAATACTTCATCGCAACGATAATGCGAGAGAAAAATCTAGAAAAAATTTCACACAGTTCTTCGTATTCCTCGATTGTTACCGCGGGAAATTCAGTTTTCCATTTCCGTCTGTTCGTCGCGCGAATCTGCGCTCGATATTTCGCGAACTGGCGGCCAGTTCGAGGAATAACGAACGATTCGTGGAAGGAGACGCGGTGAGTCATCGCGCGAAATCCACCGGAAGATCTGCTCGGCCCACACGCGCTGCCACGGCTTGCATGTGCAAGCAGATGCACGCACTGATGCAGCCTCACGGGACACGGGGACCAGAGGTGCGATTTTCCGCGAACGATGACCCTTAATCGTGAATACCTCGCTCGAGACCCGTGAATTTCCAACAGTTAACGCTACTTTCGGTAAAAAAAAAAGAAAAAGAACACACTCGTACGTGTTATTCTGTGCAACCTACCCTTTAACTCTTTGAGCCACAGAATTTTAAGACAAAAACAGACTCTACCTGCACAGGAAGTTTATTTAAAAAAAGGTGTAACAAAGTAGGTATGAATTACGACATAAAACAACTAAAACTTAAAAAAGAACGTTGAGATAATTAGTTATTAGCTGGGACATAAATAATCTCACCACGAAATTTGTGAAAACAGGTTTTGTTCTCTTAATGTTTCAACTGTGCATACGTAAGTACTAAAAAGGTGGGACACTTTTTACTCCACTCTGCCCCGAACAGTTAAAACGAGGTATAATTTATTAACACTAGGTTTGCGAATTTCACAAGGACGACTGCAGAAACCGTTTACATTTCTCTCTTACCATTTATGCTTGTTATAAATTTTACATAAAGATATATCACGTGCCTACTTTCATTTATAAGCTGTTCTTTAACCCTCATCCGTCTCTCAGTTTCGCATCTTAATAGGCCCCTCAATTACTCAACTAAAAGAAAAGATTTTGGAAGTGACGTGGTGTAAAAATAATTAATACACCAAGGTTGCTTAACAACAGTGTATTTATTTAACACGTGGCAAGAACGTCCACGACAAAAAGCCTCGCGCCTTTTTCGGGGCTCCCTTAAGTTAGCCCCTTTAGAAAGTCCCAGGAAGTGGGGGCGCTACTCTTGTCCTCGAGGACGAAGAGAACATCTCTGGACTCTTCGCCTCGAGGGCCAAGAGTCGCCAGGCCTAGGTACGCAGGCCCCCCGTGGCGGTCGCCACAAGATAAATAATTAATTTTGCAAATTCTTTCATCAAATGCGGAAAATAGAGAAAATTCTTTTTCTACGAATAGCCGAATAGTACAATTTTCTACCGGAAAGATGTGTGAAATTGACACGAGGGGCGGTTCAGGGTTAATCTGCGGTTTTGTTCGCAGAGATCTTCAGAACAGTGTAACTTTTTCAACATTGGACTCAACGACTTGAGTTTTTTTCAGAAGTTAGAAGGGTTAGTATACTAGATGACGCGTATAACATTTTTTGAAAAAATTGCATTTTGTGGAAATCGCGAAGAAAATTGTAAAGGTCGACCGTAATGAAAATTTCAAAAATACGTTTTGTGGATTTATGCCAATTACACGCATGCTGAAAATTTCATCGAAATCGGTTAATGTTGCTACGAGCTACAAATCGTTAAAGATTGTGAAAATCGCACTATTTCATGAAGATTCCTACATCTTTCGATGCCTGCCGCTCGTTTCTCCATCCACCGATATCAGCGTGTGTATAATTGACATAGATCTACAAAACGTATTTTTTCAATTTTCATTACGAGCTCGGATTAAAAAGTTGTTTTTCTTCGCGATTCCGACTAATTGCAGCTTTTTCAAAAATTGTTTTACGCGTCATCTAGTATACTAATCCTGACTTCACGAAAAAACTCGGGTCGTTTGGCCCAATTTTAAAAAAGTTATTCCATTTTATAGGGTGTACGAATACTTCGGTCACTGTATGCCAAAATTTGCACATTTTTTAACCTCTTTTTTGAGGAGTGATTTTATTTATTTCAGTAGGGGAAGAATGAACGTAGACGAGGAGCGATAATTTTTGTAACCCAACGATCAATGGTCTGTTTTACGAGATGTGAAGTGTTCAAGGTGTTTAATTAAAGAATAATTTAGCAGGAAATTATCGAATGGGTATATCGAGTATATTTAACATGGGTCTCTTAGGTTTTCAGACGTTTCGCGGAACGTAGAAGTGCAGTCGTTTATTGGAACCTGGTTGCAATGGGGGAAAAACGTACGATAACTCATATTCACGATTAACGCGAAACCTCGGCTAGTTAGCGTTGCTAGGCACCGGTGTAATTGCATCCTGACAGTGAATAGATTTACATTTATGCTTGGGGATACGAGCTTCTGCCAATATCATCCTCTCTAATCAAGCGATTGCAAGCGTTATTCGTTCCCTGCTCCGACGCCTGGTCACGGTAGCCGTTTTCTTTACGTTCATTATTCTTACGCTGGCTCTTAGCTAGGAAGCTTTCCGATAAATAGTCATTTTCGTATCAACGCCTGGAACGGGCTGCTTCGAGACTATTTTAAGATCCGCAGTTCTGTTTTTTGTAGGAAGTTTCGGAGATTGGAAGATGGAAGGTTTGAAAATTTTAAAATTTTAAGATTTCGAGTGGCTATTTTGAGATATGTAATTTTTCTCTATTAAGTTTTCGAGATTGGCAGATCGAAGGTTTGAAGATTTTGGAATTTCAGATGACTTTAAGATTTGCAATTTTTTTATCTGCAGAGTTTCAGAGATTGAAAGATTAAAGCTTTGAAAATTTGGAAATTTCAAATTTCAGATGGCTATTTTAAGATCTGCAATATTTTCTCTCCAGAGTTTTTTCGAAGATTGAAAGATTAAATCTTAGAAAATCTTAAAATTTCAAATGACTACTTCAAGATCTGCAATTTTCTCTTCTCCAAAGATTGAAAGATCGAAGCCCCAAAATTCCCCAATATCCTTACGCGCACTAAAATTCCCCAGTTTCCCACGCAACATCCAAAATTCCCCAGAAAAATCACTCCGACCTTTCTCCACACAATCCTCCCTACCAAAAAAGAGAAAATAGTCGTCTGAAACTAGAATAGCCGCATAGCATTATTTCCCCTCGTGTCAGAGCACGGCACGGCGCAACGAATCGTCAGGTGGTGAGGGCGATGTGAAACAAAGCCTAATAAAGGGAGGAGGGCACGCAGACTCTCATGAGAGAGAAAGAGAGAGAGGTTGAGAAAGATGCATATATAGGGAACAAAGAAAGAGAGGGTCTCTTCTTAGCGAAGGTTGTAGCATCGCGAAGACAGTTTGCTAAGCGTGTCCATACCGAGTACTCCCACTTGCGTATTATACGAGAGGAGAGATACCCTATCTCTCGCAGGAGGAACATTTTCCCGTTCTTTTCTGCGGCTTATGCCTGATCTCTGACCCCTGGCTCCGCGATCTCGGGCCCAAAGACCCTCCCTGCTTCGCGATCCTGGGCCCACGCGTCCTCAAGCACGGCCCTGTGCTCTCTTTCCTCACTTGCTATCCTTCTTCCAACAATTTTCATTCGTATCCCTGGTCTTCGAGCGTTGTTAACACTTTACCGGTAATTTTTATTCGTCGATTAGACGGTCGTGAGAATCCACTGTGCTTAAATTTCGAAATTTTCGAAGCTTCGATCTTTTGAAACTTTGGAGAAGAAAATTGGTTAGTGCATACAGAGTGTTTCGTAATTGGTGATACCTTAGAAAATAAACAATTTGTTTATAAGAGGCTTGGGGGAAGAGAAAAGAAGTGAAAGTTTAATTACACTTTGAAATTATCGAATTTTCACTTGAATCTTTCAATTTCTGAAGCTTTGGAGAACAGAAAATTGATTACTATATGCAGAGTGTTCCATAATTGGTGGTACTTTAAGAAACAAACCAGAAATATACAATTTCAAAAAAAGCTTGAAGCAAGAGAAAAGAAGTGGAAGTGTAATTACATTTCGAAACGATCGAATTTTCACTTCAGTTAAAAAATTATAAACACCAACTATGCAATTAATATCCAGTATCAACTTGCGAACAAATTAGCCTGAAATAAAAAAGACATTACAGTAAATTCTCTACAAGAGTCAGTAAGTTTGGATTCTACAAGTGACAGTGAACATGGTCCTACGCCTAAGTTGCGTCATTGCTGCGCCCATGTTATCTCGCTCGCAGTCAGTCAAGCGTGTAACGCTACACCAGTCGGTTTCCTTTACGACAAATCATAATAGAAAAATATCATTTCTTTAATTTTACTTT